>NC_064868.1:52533317-52788827 GCF_024139225.1 Suncus etruscus | reverse complement strand
TCTACTCAAAAGTTCTAAATTCTCATCGAATACCCTAAATTTTAAGACTCTGATCTCTATTCTAAAATTTTAAATTCTACTTTAAAATTATAAATACTGAAATTCTAAATGCTATTCTTAAATTCTAAATTCCATTCTAAAATTCTAAATTCTATTCTTAAATTCTAATTTCTATTCTAAAATCCTAAATTATAAAGTTCTAACTCCTATTCTAAAGTTCTACATTCTATTTCAAAAATAATAAATCTATGATAAAATTCTAAATTTCAAAAATTCTAAATTTAATGAAAAATTCGAATTTCCATTTGACTTCTATAATCTAAACTTCTAAATGGATATTGTTCCCTGCGGGAGACTGCTGAGGAAGACCCCAGAGAAATACATCTCATTCTAAAATTCAAAATTCTATACTACTATGCTATTGCAAAATTCTCAAATCAGATGTAAAATTGTAAATGTCAAAAGTCCTACATTCAATTCTATAATTCTAAATTACTCAAAATTTCTAAATTCTCCTCTAAAATCGTAAGTTCAAAATACTAGAATCTATTATTAAAGTTTAACTTCCATTTTAAAATTCTAAACTCTTAAGCACGGAATTATAATCTGAAATTCTATATTCCCTTCTAAAATTGTAAATTAGAAATGAAATTCTATATTCTATTCTAAAATCCTAAATTTTAACTTCTCTAATTAGAAATTCTATTCTAAAAGTATAAATTCCATAGAAAAATACTAAATTATATTCTGACATTCTAAATTCTATTCTAAAATCCTAAATTCTAAAAGTTGACTTCCATTCTAAAATTCTAAATTCCAAAATTTATAAATTCCACTCTAAAATACTAAATCTCAAAAATACAAATTTCTATCCTAAAACTCTAATTTCTGTTCTCACATTCTATATTCTAAAATTCTAAAGAGAGTTTGATCCCTGCGGGAGACTGCTAAAACACCCCAGCTAAGTTAACGTCAGCAATGTTCGATGGCCAATTTTCAGGTCCCAGTCCACAAGGCTGTACCATTTCCTGCCTGGTGCCTTTCAAAACCCCTATAATCCTCCACTTTTATCACATCTTCTTGATGAGGAACCCCATCACGACATGCAGTAAAAGCCACACTAGAAGCCTGTCAATCAAAAAAACACAGGACAAAAACTTTGATAGAGAATAAAGATGGCAGTTCCATTGACCCAGAAATCCAAACACTACACACCATATAATAAACCCTCCAACAAGGAGTCTAAACTAGTAAGTATTGTGAAGAATACTCTTAGAACTCAAAGAAAGAAGAGAACAAGAATAAGAGAACATAAAGAAAGAAATCAGGAAACTCCATACTGAAAGGAAAGGACTGAACAACTCATTAGTTCAAATCAGAAACGCAATGGAAAGACTACACAATTATGAAATTCAGAATTTTATTTTTTGTTTTGGGGTGGGCACACCCGTTTGACGCTCAGGGTTACTCCTCGCTCTGCACTCTAAATACTAAATATTAAGTTCTATACTACAAATCTATTGTAAAATTCTAAAATCTATTCTAAATTTCTGTATTCTACTTCAAAATTCTAAACTATATTCTAAAATTCTCAATTCTATTCAAAAGTTCTAAATTCTCATCTAAAATTCTAAATTCTAAAATACTACAAACTAGTCTCAAATTTTAAATTCCATTGAAAATTTCTAAATTATAAAATCTAATTCTAAAATTCTAAGTTCAATTCTAACTTCAAAATTTTATTCTAAAATTAAAAATTAGATTCTATAATTTAAAAAACTAAATACTAATATTCTAACTTCTATTCTAAAATCCTATCTTTTAAAAATGCAAATTTCAGAAATAATGAATTCTACTGTAACACTCTGAATTTCAAAAATGCTACATTCTATATTGTAACATAAAATTCTAAATTCTATTCCGAAATTCCAAATTCGTTCTAAAATTTTACGTTCTAAATTCAAAAATTCTAAATCCCATTCGGATACTCTAAATTCTATTCTAAAATTCTAATTTTTTCTAAAATTTTATATTCTAAAATTCTAATGGGAGTTTTGATCTCTGCAGGAGACTGCTAAGAAAAACCCTAGCAAAATAATTTTCATCAATGTTTGTTGGCCAAGTAGGAGGTCCCAGTCCATAAGGCTGTACCACCTCCTGCCTGGAGCCTTTCAAAACCTCTGCATCCCTCCATTATTTTTTGAATCTTCTTGACCATGAACCCTCTCATGACATGCAGTCAAAGCCACATTACAACCGTGTCAATTCAAAACAACACAGGACAAAACCTTGGATACAGAATAAAGATGGCAGTTCTATTGTCACAGGAAGTTAGAATTTACTGACCAAAAAAATAAACTCTCTAACAAAGAGTATAAAGTAACATGCAGGATACTGTGAGAGCTGAAAGAAAGAAGAGATCAAGAATAAGAGAACACTAAGAAAGAAATCAGGAAACTACATATTGAAATGAAAGTACTGAACAACTCAGTAGTTGAAATTAGAAACTCAGTAAAAAAGACTTCAATTTTCTGAAATCAAAATTTTATTCTTTTTTTTTTTGGATGCTGGCACTCCAATTTGATGCTCAGGGTTACTCCTAGCTCTGCACTCTGAGAAAACCCCTGGTTTGGGGGGACCTATGGGACACTGTGGGATCAAACCTAGTTCAGTCTTAGGCTACCAATTCAAGGCAGACACCTTACCTCTAGCACCACCTCTCTGGCCCCACATATTTAAAATTTATTCTAAAATTCGTACTTGTAAAATGTTCAATTACTAAAGATGCCAATGTCCAAAAGTCTATTTCTTTTTTTTTCTTTTTCAATCATGTAAAGAACGCCACCCATCACCGGTGCAACATTTCTATTACCAATGTCCCAAATCTCCGTCCTCCCCACCCGACCCCTGCCTGTACACTAAACAGGCTCTCCATTTCCCTCATACACTTTCATTATTAGGACAGTTCATAATGTAGTTATTTCTATAACTAAACTCATCACTCTTTGTGGTGAACTTCCTGAGGTGAGCTGGAACTTCCAGCTCTTTTCTCTTTTGTGGCTGAAAATTATTATTGCAAGAATGTCTTTCATTTTTCTTAAAACCCATAGATGAGTGAGACCATTCTGCGTTTTTCTCTCTCTCTGACTTATTTCACTCAGCATAATAGATTCCATGTACAGCCATGTATAGGAAAATTTCATGACTTCATCTCTCCTGACAGCTGCATAATATTCCATTGTTTATATGTAACCACTGTTTCCTTAGCCATTCATTTGTTGAAGGGCATCTTGGTTGTTTCCAGAGTCTTGCTATGGTAAATAGTGCTGCAAAGAATATAGGTGTAAGGAGGGGGTTTTTGTATTGTATTTTTGTGTTCCTAGGGTATATTCCTAGGAGTGGTATAGCTGGATCGTATGGGAGCTCGATTTCCAGTTTTTGGAGGAATCTCCATATCGCTTTCCATAAAGGTTGAACTAGACGGCATTCCCACCAGCAGTGGATAAGGGTTCCTTTCTCTCCACATCCCCGCCAACACTGTTTATTCTCATTCTTTGTGATGTGTGCCATTCTCTGTGGTGTGAGGTGGTATCTCATCGTTGTTTTGATTTGCATCTCCCTGATGATTAGTGATGTGGAGCACTTTTTCATGTGTCTTTTGGCCATTTGTATATTTTCTTTGTCAAAGTGTCTGTTCATTTCTTCTCCCCGTTTTTTGATGGGATTAGATGTTTTTTCTTGTAAAGTTCTGTCCGTGCCTTGTATATTTTGCAGATTAGCCCCTTATCTGATGGGTATTGGGTGAATAGTTTCTCCCACTCAGTGGGTGGCTCTTGTATCCTGGGCACTATTTCCTTTCAGGTGCAGAAGCTTCTCAGCTTAATATATTCCCATCTGTTAATCTCTGCTTTCACTTGCTTGGAGAGTGCAGTTTCCTTCTTGAAGATGCCTGTAATGTCCTGGAGTGTATTGCCTATGTGCTGTTTTATATATCTTATGGTTTTGGGGCTGATATCGAGGTCTTTCATCCATTTGGATTTCACCTTTGTACATGATGTTAGCTGGGGGTCTAAGTTCAATTTTTTGCAAGTGGCTATCCAATTGTGCCAACAGCACTTGTTGAAGAGGCTTTCCCTGCTCCATTTAGGATTTCCTTCTCCTTTATCAAAAATTAGGTGATTGTATGTCTGGGGAACATTTTTTGAGTATTCAAGCCTATTCCACTGATCTGAGGGCCTGTCCTTATTCCAATACCATGCTGTTTTGATAACTATTGCTTTGTAGTACAGTTTAAAGTTGGGGAAAGTAATTCCTCCCATATTCTTTTTCCCAATGATTGCTTTAGCTATTCGAGGGTGTTTATTGTTCCAAATGAATTTCAAAAGTGCCTGATCCACTTCTTTGAAGAATGTCATGGGTATCTTTAGAGGGATGGCATTAAATCTGTAAAATGTCTTGGGGAGTATTGCCATTTTGATTATGTTATTCCTGCCAATCCATGAGCAGGGTATGCATTTCCATTTCCGTGTGTCCTCTCTTATTTCTTGGAGCAGAGTTTTATAGTTTTCTTTGTATAGGTCCTTCACATTTTTAGTCAAGTTGATTCGAAGACATTTGAGTTTGTGTGGCTCTATTGTGAATGGAGTTGTTTTCTTAATGTCCATTTCATCCTTATTACTATTGGTGTATAGATAGGCCATTGATTTTTGTGTGTTAATTTTGTATCCTGCTACCTTGCTATATGAGTCTATTGTTTCTAGAAGCTTTTTGGTAGAGTCTTTAGGGTTCTGTAAGTAGAGTATCATGTCATCTGCAAACAGTGAGAGCTTGACTTCTTCCTTTCCTATCTGGATTCCCTTGATATCCTTTTCTTGCCTAATCACTATAGCGAGTACTTCCAGTGCTATGTTGAATAGGAGTTGTGAGAGAGTACAGCCTTGTCTTGTGCCAGAATTTAGAGGGAAGGCTTTTTGTTTTACTCCATTGAGGACAATATTTGCCTCTTGCTTGTGGTAGATGGCCTTAACTATATTGAGAAAGGTTCCTTCCATTCCCATCTTGCTGAGAGTTTTGATCAAGAATGGGTGTTGTACCTTATCAAATGCTTTCTCTGCGTCTACTGATATTATCATGTGATTTTTATTTTTCTTGTTGATGTTGTGTATAATGTTGATAGATTTATGGATGTTAAACCAGCCTTGCATTCCTGGGATGAAACCTACTTGATTGTAGTGGATGATCTTCTTAATGAGGCATTGAATCCTATTTGCCAGAATTTTGTTGAGGATCTTTGCATCTGCATTCATCAGCTATATTGGTCTGTAATTTTCTTTTTTCGCAGCATTTCTGTCTGGTTTAGGTATCAAGGTGATGTTGGCTTCATAAAAGCTATTTGGAAGTGTTTCCGTTTGTTCAATTCCATGAAAGAGTCTTGCCAGGATTGGTAGTAGTTCTTCTCGGAATGTTTGGAAGAATTCATTAGTGAATCCATCTGGCCTGGGCTTTTGTTTTTGGGCAGACATTTGATTACCGTTTTAATTTTGTCAATAGTTAAGGGGGTGTTTAGATATGCTACATTTTCTTCCTTCAACCGTGGAAGATTATAAGAGTCCAAGAATATATCCATTTCTTTCAGGTTCTCATTTCTAGTGGCATAGAGTTTCTCAAAGTAGTTTCTGATTACCCTTAGAATCTCTGCCATATCAGTAGTGTTCTCTCCTTTTTCATTCCTAATACGAGTAATCCAGTTTCTCTCTCTCTTTGTTAGTTTTGCCAGTGGTCTATTAATCTTGTTTATTTTTTCAAAGAACCAACTTCTGCTTTCGTTGATCTTTCGGATTGTTTTTTTGGGTTTCCACTTCATTGATTTCTGCTCTCAGCTTTGTATTTCCTTCTGTCTCCCTATTTTTGGGTCCCTTTGTTGAGCACTTTCTAGTTCTATGAGATGCGTCATTAAGCTACTCAGTAAGCCCCTTCTTCCTTTCTGATGTGTACTTGCAAAGCTATAAATTTTCCTCTCAGTACTGCTTTTGCTGTGTCCCATAAGTTCTGATAGTTTGTGTCTTTATTGTCATTTGTTTCCCGGAACCTTTTGATTTCCTCCTTGATTTTATCTCGGACCCACTGGTTATTCAGTAAGAGGCTGTTTAACTTCTAGGTGTTAAAGTTTTTCTTCTGTGTCCCTTTGGAATTCACAAATAATTTCAGAGCCTTATGGTCAGCTAATGTAGCCTGCAAAATTTATATCCTCTTGATCTTATGGAGGTATGTTTTATGTGCCAGCATGTAGTCTATCCTGGAGAATGTCCCATGTACATTGGAGAAGAATGTGTATACAGGTTTCCATGGATGGAGTGTCATATATATAGGTCTCTTTAGGTCTTTTTCTAGGTCTCTTTCTTCCATTTCTCTACTCAGGTCCAGTATGTTATTGTTGGGTTTCAGTCTGGTTGACCTATCCATTGTTGTGAAAGCCGTGTTGAGGTCCCCTACAATTAGTGTGTTGTTATTGATATTATTTTTCAGATTTGTCAACAATTATATTAAATATTTTGATGGACCCTCATTCAGTGCATATATATTTAGGACAGTGATTTCTTCCTGCTCTACATATTCCTTGATTTCTATAAAATGTCCACTTTTGTCCCTTACAACCTTCCTGAGTATAAAGTTTGCATTATTTGATATTAGTATGGCCACTCCAGCTTTTTTATGGGTGTTATTTGCTTGGATAAATTTTCTCCAGCCTTTATTTTTAGACTATGTTTGTTCTGACGATTTAGGTGCATTTCTTGTAGGCAGCATAAGGATGGGTTGAGTTTTTTGATCCATTTAGCCACTCTGTGTCTCTTAACTGAATCATTTAGCCCATTGACATTGAGAGAAAGAATTGTCCTGGGATTTAGTGCCATCTTTATATCAAAATTTGGTGTGTCTTATAGTTAGCCTTGTCTTAAATTAGGTCTTTCAGTTTTTCTCTTAAGACTGGTTTTGAGTCTGTAAAGTTTCTGAGCTGTTTTTTGTCTGTGAAACCATGTATTCTTCTGTCAAACTGGAAAGTGAGTTTTGCTGGGTACAGTTTTCTAGGTGAAGCATTCATTTCATTCAGTCTTGTCCCAATATCCCACCATTGCTTTCTGGCCTTGAGTGTTTCTGGTGACAGGTCTGCTGTAAATCTCAAGGATGCTCCCTTGAATGTAATTTCCCATTTTGATCTTGCTGTTTTCAGAATTCTCTATCTGTTGGATTAGTTATTGTGACTAGAATGTGTCTTGGGGTATTTTTTCTGGGGTCTCTTTTGGTTGGTACTCTTCGAGCATGCAGGATTTGATCACGTATATTCTTTAGCTCTGGTAGTTTCTCTTTAATGATGTTCTTGACCATTGATTCTTCCTGGAAATTTTCTTCCTTGGTCTCTGAGACTCCAATGATTCTTAAGTTGTTTCTGTTGAGCTTATTATATCTATTTCCCTCTGTTCCCATTCTTTGACTAATTTTTCCATTGTCTGTTCATTTGCTTTAAGTTTTTCCAGCCTCTCCCACTGTATGGAATTATTATTTATCTCATCTTCCACAGCAAGAATTCTATTCTCAACTTCTGTTACCCTGTCCCAGAGCTTATCCATTTTGTCATTCACTTCGTTTACTGAGTTTTTCAGGCCTGTTAGTTGACATGTTATTTTAGTTTGGAGTTTTATGATTTCTGTCTTTATATTTTCTTGGTTCTTATTAGTGTTCTGTTTAGCTTGATCCATTGATTCTTTGAGTTCTTTGAACATCTTCCATATTTCTTGTCTAAAGTCCTTATCTGCGAGGTTGATTAGTTGGTTGATCATTACCTGGTCATCAGTATTGTCATCTTCATTCTTTATGTCTGATGCTGGCCTCATTATTTTCCCATTGTCACACTTGTATTGTGGGTTTTTCTACGTGATGTGGTGGTATTCTTTAGCTAAATGATGTACGCAGCCACACTAATCTGGCTCCACCCTTTCTGGGTGGGTTGACTTGCCTTCAAGTGAGGTCAGTCCTCCATGGATGAAGCCTCACAGAGGATCAAATCTTAGGCCTGAGCATGCAGCAGAGAAGACAGTCCGGAGAGAAATGCTGGTCTTCAGTGATCCAGCACAGTTCTTAGTGTAATGTTTTCTTCTTGTTGCAATGATGTTCTTTCCTTAGAAAGAGGGCAAGGCCGCATAGTGAAACGAAGTGGCCATGTTCTTCTGGAGCCTATTTTTGGCCCACTCCCAAGAGGTTTATGTGAGAGGACAGGAGACAGACACACACAGCAGCACTCACAATTATTCATAGTTGGGCCCCACTGGGCAGGCGTAGTTTCCAAAACTCTAATTTCTGTTCTCACATTCTATATTCTAAAATTCTAAAGGGAGTTTGATCCCTGTGGGAGACTGCTAAAACACCCCAGGTAAATTAATCTCATCAATGTTCTCTGGCCAAGAAGCAGGTCCCAGTCTACAAGGCTGTACCATCTCCTGCCCGGTGCTTTTCAAATTCCCTCTATCCCTCCACTTTTATCGCATCTTCTTGACCATGAACCCCATCACGACATGCAGTAAAAGCCATACTATAATTGTGTCAATCGAAACAACATAGGACAAAACCTTGGATAGAGAATGAAGATGGCAGTTCCGTTGACCCAGAAATTCAGAAACTACAGACCATATAATAAACCCTTCAACAAGGAGTCTAATCTAGTAAGTATTATGAAGGATACTCTTAGAACTCAAAGAAAGAAGAGAACAATAAGAGAACACAAAAAAAAAAATCAAGAAACTCCATACTGAAAGGAAAGGACTGAAAAACTCATTAGTTCAAATTAGAAACACAATGGAAAGACTTCAAATTTCTGAAATTTAGAATTCTACTTTTTTTTTTGTTTTGGGGTGGGCACACCTGTTTAATGCTCAGGGTTACTCCTGGCTCTGCACTCTAAATACTAAATATTAAATTCTATACTACAATTGTATTGTAAAATTTTAAATTCTACTCTAAAATTCTGTATTCTACTTCAACATTCTAAATTATAAATATTCAAAATTTTATTCTAAAATTCTCAATTCTATTCAAAATTTCTAAATTCTCATCTAAAATTTTATATTCTAAAATACTAAACTGTCTCAAATTTTAAAGTCTATTGAAAATTTCTAAATTTTAAAATTAGAAAATCTATTCTAGATTCTAAAATCTATTATAAAGTCGAAATTATATTCTAAAATTCAAAATTAATTTCTACAATTTAAAAAAAATACTAATATTCTAACTTCTATTCTAAAATGCTATCTTCTAAAAATGTAAAATTCAAGAATAATGAGTTCCACTTTAAAATTCTAAATTTCCAAAATGCTAAATTCTATATTCTAACATAAAATTCTAATTTCTATTCTGAAATTCAAAATTCATTCTAAAATTCTGAGTTCTAAATTCAAAAATTCTAAATTCTATTCTCAAATTTCAACTTCTCCTTTAAAATTCTAAATTTTATTCTTAAATTCTATATTCCATTCTAAAATTCTAAATTCCACTTTAAAATTCTAAATTCTATTCTTAAATTCTAAATTCAATTCTAAAGTTCTAACTTCTATTCTAAAATTCTATATTCTATTCTAAAAATCATAATGTCATATATAATAAAACTCTACTCTAAAATTCTAAATTTTAATTATTCCATTGTAATCTTATTATTTCTATTTTAACGTTTTATAATCTGAATATTTAAAGGGAGTATTGATCCCTGCATGCGACTGCTTTGGAAGCCTCCAGAGAAATTTATCTCATTCTAGAATTCTAAATTCTAAAATTTTAAATTCTATTTTACAATACTATTGTAAATTCTAAATTCCAATCTAAAAATCTGAATTTCAACAACTCTAAATAATATTCTAAAATTCTAAATTTGATTTAAAAGTTTAAAATTTTCATGTAAAGTCTTAAACTCTAAAATACTAGAATCTTTTGTCAAATTTTAAATTTCATTGTAAAATTCTAAATTCTAAATACGAAATTCTATTCTGAAATTCTAAATTCCATTCTAAAATTCCAAATTATATTCTGAAATTCTAAATTCTATTCTAAGATCCTAAGTGCTAAATTCTAAAATTTTAACTTCAATTCTAAAACTCAAAATTTCAGAAATCAATTAAGATAGGACATAGGACAACACCATGTATAGAGAAATAAGATGTCAGCTCGGTTGACCCAGAAATTCAGAAATTAACGACCACAAAGTTAAACTCTACAACAAAGATATTAAATAGTAATATGTGGGATGTTCATAGAACTCAAAGAAAGATGAGATAAAGAATTAGAGACAAGGGCCAGGAGAGATAGCACAGCAGCGTTTGCCTTGCTAACGGCTGATCCAGGACCAAAGGTGGTTGGTTCAAAATCTGGTGTCCCATATGGTCCCCCGTGCCTGCCAGGAGCTATTTCTGAGCAGACAGCCAGGGGTAACCCCTGAGCAATGCCAGGTGTGACCCAAAAACCAAAAAAAAAAAAAAAAAAAAGAATTAGAGACAAAAGAATAAAATCAGAAAAATCCACTTTGCAATGAAAGGACTGAAAAACTGAGTAGTTGTATTTAAAAACTGAATGGATAGACTTCAAAATTAGAAAATTCTCAATTTTATTCTAAAATTCTAAATTCAATTCTAATAAAGAACATTCTATTTTATAATTCTAATTTTCTAAAATTCTAAATTCTATTGTAAAACTCTAAATTTCAAAAATGCGAAAGTTAATGCTAAAATTCAACATTCTATTCTAATATTCGAAATTCTATATTGTCAAATACTAAATTCTATTCTAAAATTCTCTATATCAGAAAATGTAAATTCTATTCTCACATTCTAATTTGTAATCGAATACAATAAATTTCAAATTCTATTCTAAAATTCTATATTCTAAATCTCTAAAGGGATTCCTCATCCCTGGGGGCACTGCTGAGGAATACCCCTGGGAACCTAATCCATCAATGTTTGAACTTAATTCTATCATTTTTAGCTGAGCAACTGGTGATCTAGTCCTCAAGGTTGTATTGTGTCCTGCCTGGGGCCTTTCAAAGCCTCTGATAGCCTCCATTTTATCGCATCTTCTTACTCATGAAGCCCAGCAAAACATGCAGTAAAACCCACACTACAAGCCTGTCAATTGGGAAACGACTTAGAACAAAAGCATGTTAGAGAAAGAAGATGGCAGCACTGTGGACCATGATTCAGAATTTATGAACCACAAATTAAACTCTCCAACAAAGATGTTAAACAGTAATATGGAGGATGTTCATAGAACACAACGAAAGATGATATCAAGAATAAGAGACACAAGAAAGAAATCAGAAAACTCAATACAGAAATGAAAGAACTGAAAAAATCAGTAGTTGTATTTAAAAAATGAATGGAAAGCTTTCAGAAGTCGAAAATCTCAATTTAACTCTAAAATTCTATATTCTAATTTAAAATAGAACAATTTATTCTATGATTATAATTTTCTGAAATTCTAAATTCTATTGTAAAATTCTATATTTCAAAAATTCAAAAATTTACACTATATTCAATATTCTATTCTAATATTCGAAATTCTATATTCTAAATCCTGTTCTAAAATTCTTTATTTCAGAAATTGTAAATTCTATTCTCACGTTCTAATTTCTAGTCGAAAATACTAAATATTAAATCATATTCTAAAAGTCTAAATTCTAAATCTCTAAAGGATTTCCTCATCCCTGGGGTGGCACTGCTGAGGATGACCCCAGGGAACCTAATCCATCGATGTTCGAACTTAATCCCATCGATGTTTGCTGGCCTAGTGTAGGACCCAGTCCTCAAGGCTGTACTATGTCCTGGTGGGGGCTTTTCAAAGCTTCAGAATATCTTCATTTTTATGGCATCTTCTTACCCATGAAGCCCAGAAAAACATGCAGTATAAGCCACACTACAAGCGTGTCAATTGGGAAATTACATAGCATGCATAGAGAAAGAAGATTGCAGCTCGGTTGACCCAGAAATTCAAAATTACGGACTACAAAGTTAAACACTCCAACAAAGACGTTAAATAGTAATATGGAGGATGTTCATTGTACTCAAGGAAAGATGATATCAAGAATAAGAGACACAAGAAAGAAATTATAAAACTACATACAGAAAAGAAAGGCCTCAAAAACTCAATAGTTATATTTAAATCTGAATGGAAAGCCTTCAAAATTTGAATATTCTCATTTTATTCTAAACTTCTAAATTCCATTCTAAAATATGATATTCTATTCTATAATTCTATTTTCTAAAGTTTTAAATTCTATTTTAACATTCTAAATTTCAAAAATTCGAAAATTTAACTAAAATTCAATATTCAATTCAAATATCCTAAATTCTATATTCTCAAATTCTGTTCTAAAATTCTATATTTGTAAATTCTATACTCAAATTATAATTTCTGTTTGAAAACAATAAATTTAAAATTCTATTCTAATATTCTAAATTCTAAATCTCTAATGGTATTCCTCATTCCTGGGGTGCACTGATGAGGAAGACCCCCAGGGAACCTTATCGATCAATGTTAGAAATTAATAGCATCTATGTTCGCTGGGTAAGTGGAGGACCCAGTCCTCAAGGTTGTACTATGTCCATCTTGGGCCTTTCAAAGCCTCTGAATCCCTCCATTTTTATCGCTTCTTCTTACCCATAAAGACCACCAAAACAAGCAGTAAAAGACACACTACAAGCATGTCAATTGGGAAATGACATAGGACAACAGCATGCATGGAGAAAAAAGATGGCAGCTCGGTTGACACGGAAATTCAGAACTTACGGACAACAGAGTTAAACTATCCAACAAAGATTTTAAATAGTAATATGGAGGATGTTCATAGAACTAAATGAAAGGTGAGATCAAGAACTGAGGGTGAAGACTTATAATGTGGTGGGGATATCAGAGATGGGATTGAGGGGTGAAGTCAGATTTCTGAAGGGGGAGAGGGAATAGTACATGGGAGGGTTTTTTAGGGTATAGGTATGGGTTGTTTGTCATTTAGGTTTGTCTCTTAAGGAGGATTACTATCTCTCTTTGCTCCTGCCCACATATAAGCATATAAACATATAGAAGTTAGCTTAGGTATATATTAATGTAGAAAGGTGGGGAGGGCAAGAGGTGCGCTGAGTACAGAAAGATATGTAAGTAAAGTACTTGTAAGAAAAAGAAACTAATAGATCAACTTTTGGATATGTATAGCTTTCTTGTCTCATATACTAACCATTGTGTTAGTGAGGTCTATCTATATAGGTGCTCACCCTTTGCAGTATTATCCGCAGCACCCTATATGTCAGCTTTCCTTTTCTATAGAGGAGGCAACCGTGTGGTTTTGTTTGACATGGATTGAATTGATGATACTGAAGAGCAGACGGTAGAAGAAGAGACAAGAAGAGAGAAAGGAAAAACAAAACAAAAGAAACCAACAATCAAACAACAATAACAAAAATAAGTCGTAATGAGAAGGGAGGGTAACAGATCAAGTGCATGTTAGTTTGCTTGAAAGTGTTCAATGTTTAGACCCTGTAGTGTAAATCTGTAGGTCGTGGTTGTTGCTTCAGTGGTCTGGCTGGTCATGTGGTTCAGGTCCTAAAAGAAGGCACAATCTAGAGATAAAAGGTATGTTAAAATGTTTTATCCAGGCCCAAACACACCTCCCACGCGAGCACCTCTGGCCAGCCCCCGCTGGCTTCCTTCTGCCTCCCGCAGGTAGGGAAGCCCCGCCCAAAAATGCCGCTGCGTGAGCACCCCAGGCCCGCCCCTGCCGGCTTTTTTCTGCCTCCCACAGGAAGGGAAGCCTGCCCAAACATGCCACCTGCACGAACCGCGTGAACACGATCGCGTTCGCGCAAATATAGCTTAACACAACTTATAGGTACAGCCAGCTCAGACCTAACACCGAAATTTCTTAAATAATCAAGAGCCCATAAAATTGGAAACAAAAGGTGGGCACTTGGAGACCTTCGTGCCCATCAGTCTGCGTGCATCTCCCTAGAGTGAGTGCAGTGCCCAGAGGCCGCTCCACCTGGGGCATAGGAACCCCCGCGTCCACGACCCCTCCCCCGCACCAGTGCCCAGGGTGAGTGCATTCTCCTGGGACCCTTCCACATGGGTGCTCGGAGACATCAGCACACGCCAGCCTGGGTGCACAGAGACCCCATTACCCACTGCCTCACTTTCCGGGCCACAGAGATCACCCCACCTGACCCAAGTTTAGACAGAGGAGGGCAGTTCCCTACTACTTAGCCGGCCAGAGTCACCTGCGCCACTGGGACAGGCTGGAACCAATAGACTGGATGAGCTTGGGCCTGCCACCTGGACCTTTGGGTACCCTAGAGCAACCTAGGCCCCTGAGCCCCAGAGTGGTCCCGAGACCCCCCAAGGGCTGAGGGCAGCTACCGGGTGGGCTTGGCTGGGGGAATTTCTTCTGCAGAAACTCAGAGGGGGCGGAACTTCGTTGAATCCCAGAGAGAGGAGGGAACAGAGAGCTAGGCTCAACAGCGCCTGCAACCATCGTGGCCAGGAGCAGAACTGCACGGGCTGACAGGAATAAAGAGAAGGAAATTGACCAGACCCAATGAAGGAAGGCTGACTTCCAGGTAGTAGAGGGGGGGAGAAAGAGGTAGACTCAACAGTGCCCTCCACCATTGTGACCAGAAGAGGACCAGCACTAGCTGACAACAAAAGGGCAAAGCAACGAATCAGGCCATCTAAAAAGAACAGGAGGAGCCATACCTCAGCAAGCTGACCCAACAGTACCCCATAGAACCACCCTCAGGGAAGGGACACATTCCCACACCACAGGGGATAAAAACAGGCTGAAGTTAGGAGGCACAGCACTCCAAAGCATACCAATAAATGCAAAGAAATATGGGTAAATCAAGGAGAACCCTAACATCTGAAGATATGGAGACAAACCCTAACAAGTTTCCAAGTCCACCAAAATGCACAGATCCGTGGAAAGGCGACCTAAAAGCAGCAATGAGGATGGAAATGCAACAATTGATAAAAGAAAACAAAGAAACATTAGCTACTGAGTACAAGAAATCTATGGATGAACAAATCAGCCTAATTAAAGAAGAAATGTTAAAGAACATGAGAGATTCCATACAAAAAGAAATGAAGGAATTAAAAGACAAAGTAACAAGCCTTACAAGCAGAAACACAGAGTTGGATAAACATATTGAAGAACTCGAAGGAAAACTGCAAACAAAAAATGATCAAGAAACCAACAAAAAAATAAAAGGCAAAGCACTGGAAGGAAAAGTCCAGTATCTAATGAACAAGGACAAAAGAAACAATCTAAGAATTGTGGGTATACTAGAAGGGGAGGAAATAAGGAAAGGGGAAGAACAAGTAGTCAAGAGATAATAGCAGAGAACTTCCCACCCTCTGGAAAGAAACTTCAATGCTAATTCAGGAAGTGAAAAGAGTCCCTAATAAAATAGACCCTAATAAGCCAACACCAAGACATATAGTAATCCAAATGGCAAAAAATCTAGAGAAAGAGGAACTCCTTAAAGCAATAAGAGAGAAAAAAAACTCAAGTACAAAGGAAAGGACATAAGAATCAAACCAGATCTCCCATTCGAAATAATTTAAGCAAGAAGACAGTGGAATGACATATTTAAACGACCGAATGAAAGAAACTTCCATCCTAGGGACCAATTCGCAGCAAAACTCATTCATATGGGAGGATAGACTAAAACCATTCTCAAACAAGAACAAACTTGAACTATTTGTGCAAACAAAACCAATCGAAAATGACCTCCTCAGAGATGAATTACACAATCCAAACCCCAAATTGTAACAAAAACCACCCTACACAACACAACTGCACAACAGTCCTCTCTCTCAATAATCTCCCTAAATGTTAACGGACTAAACTCTCCAATTAAAAGACACATAGTAGAGAACTGGATTAGGAAAAATAAACCAGACTTCTGCTGTCTGCAAGAAACACACCTACAGGATAAGCACAGGCTTAGAATAAAAGGATGAAAAGTTATTCTTCAGGCCAATGGAAAACAAAAAAGAGCAGGGACAGCCATTCTTATATCAGACCAAATTGCATTCAACCTCAAGAAAGTGATCAGAGACAAAGAGGGTCACTACTTACTGATCAGGGGAACATTAGATCAAGAAACACTAACCCTGGTCATTATCTATGCACCTAATGTAGAGTCAGAAAAATATGTGAGGCAACTGCTCGTAAACCTGGAGAAACACAAGAAGGGAAAAGTGATAATAGTAGGGGACCTCAATACTCCACTATAACCACTGGACAGATCCACTAAACAGAAAAATAGCAAAGAAATAAGAGCTCAAAATGAAAAAATAGAAGATTTGCGGCTAATAGACTTATATAGAGCCCTCCATCCCCAGAAAGCAGAATACACATTCTTCTCAAGCCCACATGGAACCTTCTCCAGAATAGACCATGTCTTAGGATACAAAGCCAAAGTATATAAGACCATAAAGGTAAAGATCATTAGAAGTACCTTTTCAGATCACTATGCAACAGAGGTCAAAATTGACGTCAAGAAGAAGCAATGGAGAAAAACTAATACCTGGAGATTAAACAACATGCTGCTCAACAACAGCTAGATCAAAGAACAACTCAAGGAAGAAATAAAAAGATTCCTTGAGACAAATGACAATGAAGAGACAACATGTCAAAATTTGTGGGACACAGCAAAAGCAGTAATTAGGGGGAATCTCATAGCAATACAGGCCTATGTCAAGAAACAGGAAAATAACAAAAACAAGAGTTTAAAAGATCACCTCAAAGAATTGGAACAACAGCAACAGAAAAATCCAACCACAACCAGAAGGCAAAAATAATAAAAAACCAGAGCAGAAATAAACAACATAGAAACTAAGAAAACAATACAAAAAAATCAATGAGACCAGGAGTTGGTTTTTCGAAAAAATAAACAAGATAGACAAACTGCTGGCAAAACTCACCAAATAAAAAGGGAAAACACCCAAATCAGTAGGATCACAAATGAAAGGGGAGAGATTACAACAGAACCTCAAGAAATACAACATATCATGAGATCATATTATGAACAAATATACTCAGCTAGACTAGAGAATCCAGAAGAAATCGACAGATTCTTGGAAAAACACCCTCTTCCAAGACTAGAAAAGGAAGCTCTAGAAAGCCTGAACAGACCAATCACCTCAGAGGAAATTGAAGATGTAATTAAAAAACTCCCTAAAAACAAAAGCCCAGGCCCAGATGAATTTGCAGATGAATTCTATCAAGCATTCCAAGAAGACTTACTACCACTT
Source organism: Suncus etruscus (assembly GCF_024139225.1). Classification (NCBI taxonomy): domain Eukaryota; kingdom Metazoa; phylum Chordata; class Mammalia; order Eulipotyphla; family Soricidae; genus Suncus; species Suncus etruscus. The sequence goes on along the minus strand of NC_064868.1, from coordinate 52,771,493 downwards.
TTCCATAGGCTCTTCCAAACCATAGAAAAAAAGGAATCCTCCCCAACTCCTTTTATGAGGCTAATATCACACTCATTCCCAATGAAGGCAAAGACACCACCAAGAAAGAAAACTACAGACCAGTCTCACTAATGTATATAGATGCAAAGATACTCAACAAAATCTTAGCAAACCGAATCCGGCACTTTATCAAAAAGATCATACAGCATGACCAGGTGGGATTTATACCAGGAATGCAAGGTTGATTCAACATACGCAAATCAATCAACATTATACATCACATCAACAACAAGAAAGACAAAAACCACATGATCATATCAATCGATGCGCAGAAGGCGTTTGACAAAATCCAACATCCTTTCATGTTAAAGACACTCAGCAAAATAGGCTTAGAAGAAACCTTCCTCAAGATAGTTACAGCTATCTATGAAAAACCTACAGCCAACATTATACTTAATGGCAAGAAACTAGAAACATTCCCACTAAGGTCGGGAACTAGGCAAGGCTGTCCACTCTCTCCACTCTTATTCAATATAACCTTAGAAGTCCTAGCAATAGCAATCCAACAAGAGAAGGTAATCAAATTAATCCAAATTGGGAACGAGGAACACAAACTGTCTCTATTTGCAGATGATATGATGATATACATGGAAAACCCTAAACAGTCCACAGTAAAACTCCTAGAAACAATCAACCAATACAGCAAAGTGGCTGGATACAAAGTCAATACACAAAGGACAGTAGCGTTTCTATATACAAACCACGAAGTCGAGGAGAGAGAGATTAAAAATACAATTCCATTTAAAATAGTATCAAAAAATATCAGGTACCTAGGAATCAACCTTACAAGGGACATGAAAGACCTATACCAGGGAAACTTCAAAACACTTCAGAAAGAAATTGAAGACGATCTAAAGAAATGGAAGAACATCCCATGCTCATGGATAGGTAGAATTAACATAGTCAAAATGACTATCCTACCCAAACTACTATATAGATTTAATGCAATCCCTATCCAAATCCCGACGCCATTCTTTAAAGAAATAGAACAATCAATCACAAAATTCATCTGGAACCACAAAAGACCCAGGATAGCCAAACACATACTGGAAAAGAAGAAGCTGGGTGGCATCTCCTTACCTAACTTGAAACTATACTATAAAGCCATAGTAATCAAAACAGTATGGTACTGGAACAGAGACAGGACCTCAGACCAGTGGGTCAGAACAGAATTCCCAGACATAAACCCCAAGATATACAGCCAACTAATGTTTGATAAAAGAGGCAAGAACCTGAAATGGAACAAAGAAAGTCTATTCAACAAATGGTGTTGGTACAACTGGAAAACCACATGTACAAAAGTGAAGATTGACCCATACCTCACCCCTTATACAAAAGCAACTCAAAATGGATCAAAGACCTTGAAATTAGACCTGAATCTATAAAGTTTATTGAGAATAAAATAGGCAGAACACTCGAAGACCATATATATCAAAAAGGTCTTCGAGAATGGAGCACCAATGGCAAGAAATTTAGCATCAAACATAAACAAATGGGACTACATCAAACTAAAAAGCTTCTGCATTGCAAAAAGAAACCCTATTTAATGCAAGAAGACAGTTAACAGAATGTTAATATTTTCACTCGACATATCAGATAAAGGGATGATATCTAGAACATACAAAGCACTCAGAAAGCTGAGCCCCCCAAAACCAAATAAAGCCATAAAAATGGGGAGATGAAATGAATAGACACTTCTCTGAGGAAGACAAAAGGATGGCCAACAAACACTTGAAAACATGCTCACCTTCATTCATCATCAGAGAGATCCAAATTAAGACAACAGTGAGATACCACCTTACACCAGTGAGGATGGCTCACATCAAAAATGATGGGAACAATCTCTGTTGGCGGGGATGCGGTATGAAAGGAACTCTCATACACTGCTGGTGGGAATGCCCCCTAGTCCAACACCTATGGAGAACAGTCTGGAGAGTGCTCAAAGAACTCAGAATTGAGCTGCCATTTGACCCAGCAATTGCTCTCCTAGTTATATACCCCCAAGTTGGAAGGACATTCATTCCAAAATATGTGTGCACCCCACTATTTATAGCAGCACTCAGTATAATAGCCAAGTCTTGGAAACAACCTCGATGTCCAACAACAGATGAATGGATCATTAAGATGTGGTATCTATACACAATGGCAGTCAGAAATGATACAATCACAGACTTTGCAGCAACATGGATGGACCTATATCATATTATATTAAACGAAGTAAGGCAGAAGACAAAAGATAAACACAGAATGGCAGCACTATTCTGAAGCACCCGGAACATATATCTTATACACAACTAATACTTAACAATCAAATAACAGGGTTTAACAGGGTAGAAACTTCAAACACTAATAGTCAACATATCTCGGGAGCAGTGCCGAAAATACTTGAAATAGGAACAACGCAAACTCTTTTTTTTTTTTTTTGGTTTTTGGGTCACACCTGGCAGTGCTCAGGGGTTATTCCTGGCTCCATGCTCAGAAATTGCTCCTGGCAGGCACGGGGGGGCCATATGGGACGCCGGGATTCGAACCGATGACCTTCTGCATGAAGGCAAACGCCTTACCTCCATGCTATATCTCCGGCCCCACAACGCAAACTCTTGACTACACATTATACCACAAAGAAAACAGCAACACCAGAAACAGCAGCATAGAGAGAACAGGTATGTAATCAGCCTTCCACAACAAAGGCCCACAATAATCTCTTAGAGATCGTATACAGGAACACAGGTAAAGAACACCATGGGAAATCACTGACTCCAATGGAAACATCCCATAACACTACGTTTTAATTCTTTTATCTTACTATATTTAAAATAACCTCTCAGCTTTTATGTCCACAGGCGTCCTTGGATACAAATGGCGGACAAACTAAGACGGCAGCGCTGGATACCACACAAGATACCATACCTAGCTTGCACTACGAGATAGCCCCAAGAAAACTCTTTAACATACACTTTATCTCTAGGTTATACCTTCTTTTAGGAATTGAAGCACGTGACCAGTCAGACCACCGAAGCAGTAACTGTGATGTACAGACTTAAACTACAGGCTCTATTCTTCTAACACATTCAAGCAAACTAGCATTCCCTTGCTATTCTCTTCTCTCTTCTCACTACTTTCTTTTTTCTTTTATTTTTTTCTTTTTTTTCTTTTCTATTCTTCTCTTTACTTTTTTCCTTTTCTCTTCCCCCTTTCTTTCTAATGTATTTTCTCTTGTCTCCCTTCCTACTCTTTCCATATACCTTCCCCTTTCCCCCCTTTGGAAATCCAACTATCCCTTTACCCCTCAATCCCATACAGACTTCCTGCCATATTAAAACTCTCCACCCTCAGTCCTTAATCTATTAGGCATCAAGATTGACCTCCTACCCCAACGAACCAGTACCCAGCACCCAGGTGAGGGACACCCAGTCAAACCCATACCTCATCTCCTGCAAGAAAAGGCAGCCAACTCTCCTGCAGATTCATGCTGTGCAACCCTCCCTACTAACTCCCCCTAACGTGGACTGTTACTTGAAACCGGACTTAGGTCCAAAAGTATCCCCAATGCAAGAACTCTTCCAAGACCTCCCTGCCGCAAATCTTTTGCAAATCTGAAGATCAGGGGATGTGATGAAAAGATGCTTTGGAACCCACACACCACATGAAAAACCCAAAAGATAATGGGAAACCCTGTACTTCCAACATGAGCATAAGACCTGTATTGCACCACCTCTTTACCTGCTTTTCCCCAAATGTAAGATAGTCTTTTGCATCACTTTGGTCCTTTAAATACTTTTCTAATTAATTTTTTTAAAACAAATGTCTGTCCTACATACACATATGTAAGCCCATATATTTTTATTCCCTATTTTCTTCCTTTTTATTATTTTTTATTTTTTATCTTTTTTGGGTATGTAACCTGTTTCTGTTTTCCCCTATGACCACTCCCAAATGCACAAACAATATAATGTAGCACCATTCAGCCCTGCAAAAGCACACTAAAAAAGGTAAAATCTTACATATAAAAAAGAGCTCTTATCTACTAGAGATAGGAACTCATAGTTGTTTACAATTCAGGGATATCTCCTACCTTGAAAATATGTCATGTGGAATCAACTTAGACCTCAGGTGATTAGATACCATCCGTTCAGCCTTGAACCCTGAATCCCAGACATAAAAATGGCACAGTTCTTCACAACTGCTGCAGGAAACAAATCCCATCCAGGACAGCCTTAATACTGTGGGGTCACCAACAAGTGCCAGCTCTAATATGATATCCTGACAACGAGGAAAATGGGAACAACTTGACCTAAGTGCAGGTTATCCTACCTTACCAGCTAACGACAAGACAAAATTAGAAGACTTGTTACCCTGTGGTATGTCCAAAAGCCAAGATTGCGAGTTACAGATGACTGGCTGCTAGAACCATGACCAAACTGTATACAGCCTGGGACCAATAAAAAAGCCCTAGCCTAGAGTTTGAACTACAACCGGCACAATAAACATGATCCCCAGTTCCAAAGGTCTGGCAGAGACCATTGTAATGGTATGGGGCTTCTGGAAGCACAAAGAAAGACACTATCCTAGGTGCCATCCTAGGTTCAGTGCAAAGACCAAGATCACCAACCACAGAAGATGGATTAAAATGACACTGAGTGAACAGAACTTCTAGAACCACAAAGACTGACTTCATCATAAGTCCCACCCTGGATCTGTGCTGATACTGAGATCCCTAGACACAGAGGCCTGATTGCATCACCCAGGACAGAGCAGAAGTCTTCCAAACACCACAAAAAATCACCACCGAGAGAGTAAATGATCCTGAGCAGAGTCTATAGTTAATCCCATGACAATACACTCCAAGGACGGAGAAACCCATATCTCTTAGGCCAAGGGAATTCCTTTTCGAATGACCCCAATTTTTACTGTGCCAGGGCAGGAGGGAAAAAACAAAAAAACAAAAAGCACAAAACATTGTTTATTTTTATATATTATTTTATCTTCATTTATTATTATTATTTTTTTATTTACCTATCTATTTTTGGTCAATTTCTCTGTTTGGGTGTGATCATTGAAGTTGTCCCCAGTTATACTTATTCTTTCTCTTCCTTTCTGTTCTTTCTTTATGTGCTATGCCATGTTTCTTATATAAAGACCATGGCATTTTTGTTTGTTTGTTTGTTTTTTGTGGTGCTTATCATTATTGTTGGAGTCCTCACTGGATATTTGACACTTTTTTTTGTACTGGTGGATTGTTTCACCTTCTTTCTCTCCTTCATCTCTCAAACCGATGATAAGAGCCTCTAGAAGAATTCCGCTTATTTTCGGTGTATTAGACTTTTACCGCAATTTATTACTTTTCTCTCCTTCAAACAAAACCACGTAACTTGAACTAGCTAGTCCTGCCCCCCAGTTAGAGGGGGAAATAAGGGAGGCACCAGGACCAAACAGGTGAAAGACTACTAAGTAGTAGGCTAGATACAGAGGGGACCACATATTCTAGCAACTCTGTGGGTGAGGGAAGAGGATATGGGAGGTAGGACAAAAACGGAGGTGTAGGGAGGACAATTTAGTGATGGGAATCCCCCTGATTTTATGTAAATATGTACCTAAAATATTATTGTCAACAATATGTAAGCCACTATGATCAAAATAAAAGTTATATTAAAAAATGAAAAAAAAGTTTTATCCAGACATTTTTATGATGCAAGCTGAGTATGGTGCCCCGTGTGACTGATCAGCAAGGTACCACCACAGGATGTTCACCCTTTGTATCCAGGAACCCCTACTGACAGAAAAACTGAGAGGTTATTTTAAATGGGGTAAGGTTAAGGAATTCAAACATAATGTTTTGAAATGTTTCCATTGAACTCAGTAATTTACCATCATAATCTTTACCTGTAATCCTGTATAAGATCCCTAGTAAATTATTATGGGCCTTTGTAGTAAAATGATGATTACATACCTGTTCTCTCTATGCTGCTGATTCTGCTGTGACTGGTTTCTTTATGATATAATATGTAGCTGGGCTTTGTGTTATTTCTCTTCCCTTTGTTTTTGGGCTCTACTCCCTAGTATATGGTGATTATTACAGTGTTTGAGGTTTCTATCCTGTTACACCCTGTTATTTAATCATAGGGTACTGGTTGTATAACTGGTGTATATTCTAGATACTTCAGAACAGTGCTGTCATTCTGTGTTTATCTTTCACCATCTGGCTTGTTTCGTTTAACATGGTGCAAAGTCTGTTCTTACATTTCGTTATGGAGTTTTTTTATTTCTTTCTTGTGTCTCTTATTCTTGATTAGACCTTTCTTTGATTTCTATGAACATCCTCCATATTACTATTTAATGTCTTTGTTGGAGAGTTTAACACTGTGGTCCATAAGTTCTAAATTTCTGGGTCAACCGAGCTGCCATCTTCTTTTTCTATGCATGCAATTGTCCTATGTTCTTTCCCTATTGACACGCTTGTAGTGTGGCTTTTACTGCATGTTTTCTGGGCTTCATGGGTAAGAAGAGGCAATAAAATTGGAGGAATTCAAAGGTTTTGAAAGACCCAGGCAGACATAGAACAACCTTAAGAACTGGGTCCTCCACTAGCTGGCGAACATTGATGGGATTATGTTCAAACCTTGATAGATTAAGTTTCCTGGCAAAAGCCAGCTCCCTGTGTGTGACATCAGGCGGGGAAAATCCACGAAAGTACGCCTGCCCAGTGCGGCCCAACTGTGAAAAACTGTGAGTGCGACCTGTATATGTCTGTCTACTGTCCTCTTGTGTGAAACTCTTGCAAATGGGGCAAAAAGAGGCTCCAGAAAACTCGCTCGCCCAGAGGCCATTTTCAGGGAGGGACTCCAGAGCATGAAAACCAGCAAGCCTTTGCAAAAGCCGGCTCCCTGTGTGTGACATCAGGCGGGGAAAATCCACGAAAGTACACCTGCCCAGTGGGGCCCAACTGTGAAAAACTGTGAGTGCGACCTGTATGTCTGTCTACTGTCCTCTTGCGTGAAACTCTTGCGAGTGGGGCAAAAAGAGGCTCCAGAAAACTCGCTCGCCCAGAGGCAATTTTCAGGGAGGGACTCCAGAGCATGAAAACCGGCAAGCCTTTGCAAAGGCGGCTCCCTGTGTGTAACATCAGGCGGGGAATATCCACGAAAGTAGGACTGCCCAGTGGGGCCCAACTGTGAAAAACTGTGAGTGTAACCTTTATATGTCTGTCTACTGTCCTCTTGCGTGAAACTCTTGCAAGTGGGGCAAAAAGAGGCTCCAGAAAACTCGCTCGCCCAGAGGCCATTTTCAGGGAGGGACTCCAGAGCATGAAAACCGGCAAGACTTTGCAAAAGCTGGCTCCCTGTGTGTGACATCAGGCGGGGAAAATCCACGAAAGTATGCCTGCCCAGTGGGGCCCAACTGTGAAAAATTGTGAGTGCGACCTGTATATGTCTGTCTACTGTCCTCTTGCGTGAAACTCTTGAGAGTGGAGCAAAAAGAGGCTCCAGCGGAGCACGGCCGCTCAGCTTCGCTACGTGGCCATGCACTCTTTCTAAGGAAAGAACACCATTGCAACAAGAAGGAAAAATCACACTAAGAATGGCACTATATCACAGAAGCAAACATTTCTCTCCGGACTGTCTTCTCTGTTGCATGTTCGGGCCTAAAATTTGACCCAGTGTGAGGCTCCATCCACGGAGGACTCCCCTCCCTTAGAGGCAAGTCAGCCCATCCAGAAAGGGAGGAGCCAGAGGAGTGTGCTGCCTGCATCATATAGCCAATGAATACCAACACAACACGTAGAAAAACCCACAATACAAGTGTGACAATGGGGAAACAATGCAGGCCAGCATCAGACATAGAGTATGAAGATGACAATTCTGATGACCAGATAATGACCAACCAACTAATCAACCTCTCAGATAAGGACTTTACACTAGCAATATGGAAGATGTTCAAAGAACTCAAAGAAACCATGGATCGAGTTGAACAGAACACTAATAAGAACCAAGAAAATATGAAGACAGAAATCACAAAACTCCAAACTGAAAAAACATGTCAACTAACAGGCCTGAAAAACTCAGTAAACAAAGTGAATGACAAAATGGATAAGCTCTGGGACAGGGTATCAGAAGCTGAGAATAGACTTGGTGCTGTGGAAGATGAGATACATAACAATTCCATACAGCAGGAGAGATTGGACAAAAACTTAAAGCAAATGAGCAGACAATAGAAAAAATTAGTCAAAGAATGGGAACAGATGAAAATAGAAGTCTATGATAAGATCAACAGAAACAACTTAAGAATCATTGGAGTCCCAGAGACCCAGGAAGAAAATTTCCAGAAAAAATCAACGGTCAAGAACATCAATAAAGAGAAACTTCCAGAGCTAAAGAATATATGTGATCAAATCCTGCATGCTCGAAGAGTACCAACCAAAAGAGACCCCAGAAAAACCACCCCAAGACACATCCTAGTCACAATACAAAAACCACAGATAGAGACAGAATTCTGAAAACAGCAAGATCAAAAGGGGAAATCACGTTCAAGCAAGCTTCCCTGAGATTTACAGCAGACCTGACACCAGAAACACTCAATGCCAGAAAGCAGTGGTGGGATATTGTGACAAGACTGAATGAAATGAATGCTTCACCCAGAATACTATACCCAGCAAAACTCACTTTCCGGTTTGACGGAAGAATACATGGTTTCACAGACAAAAAACAGCTCAGAAATTTCACAGACACAAAACCAGTCTTAAGAGAAAAACTGAAAGACCTAATCTAAGACAAGACTACCCAAAAGACACACCAAATTTCAAAATAAAGATGGCGTTAAATCCCAGGACAATTCTTTCTCTCAACGTCAATGGACTAAATGCACCAGTCAAGAGACAAAGAGTGGCTAAATGGATCAAAAAACTCAATCCAACCTTCTGCTGCCTACAAGAACCGCACCTAATTAGTCAGAAAAAACATAGACTCAAAATAAAAGGCTGGAGAAAAATTATCCAAGCAAACAACACCCATAAAAAAGCTGGAGTGGCCATACTAATATCAGATAATGCAAACTTTATACTCAGGAAGGTTGTAAGGGACAAAGATGGACATTTTATATTAATCAAGGGGTAAGTAGAGCAGGAAGAATTCACTCTACTAAACATATATGCACCGAATGAGGGGCCAGCAAAATATTTAATACAACTGTTGACAAATCTGAAAAATAATATCACAACAACACAATAATTGTGGGGGACCTTAACACGGCTTTGTCAACACTGGATAGGTCAACCAGACTGAAACCCAACAAGAATATACTAGACCTGAGGAGAGAAATGGAAGAAAGAGGCCTAGTGGATATATATAGGACACTCCATCCCCAGAAACCTGGATACACATTCTTCTCCAATCTACATGGGACATTCTCCAGGATAGACTACATGCTGGCACATAAAACATACCTTCATAAGATCAAGAGGATAGAAATTTTGCAGACTACCTTCGCTGACCACAAGGCTCTGAAATTATTTGTGAACTCCAAAGGGACTCAGAAGAAACACTTTAACACCTGGAAGTTAAACAGACTCATGCTCAATAACCAGTGGGTCCGAGATGAAATTAAGGAGGAAATTAAAAGGTTCCAGGAAACAAATGACAATAAAGACACAAACTATCAGAACTTATGGGACACAGCAAAAGCAGTACTGAGAGGAAAATTTATAGCTTTGCAAGCACACATCAGGAAGGAAGAAGGAGCTTACATGAGTAGCTCAATGACACAGCTAATAGAACTAGAAAATGCTCAACAAAAGGACCCAAGAATAGAAAGACAGAAGGAAATAACAAAGCTGAGAGCAGAAATCAACGAAGTGGAAACTCAAAAAACAATCCGAAAGATCAACGAAAGCAGAAGTTGGTTCTTTGAAAAAATAAACAAGATTGATAGACCACTGGCAAACCTAATGAAGAAAGAGAGAGAGAGAAACTTGATAACTCGTATCAGGAATGAAAAAGGAGAGATCACTACAGATACTGCAGAGATTCAAAGGGTAATCAGAAACTACTTTGAAAAACTCTATGCCACTAAAAATGAGAACCTGGAAGAAATGGATAAATTCTTGGACTCTTATAATCTTCCACGGTTGAAGGAAGAGGATGTAGCATATCTAAACACCCCCATCACCACTGATGAAATTAAAACAGTAATCAAATGTCTGCCGAAAAACAAAAGCTCAGGTCCAGATGGATTCACTAATGAATTCTATCAAACTTTCCAAGAGGAACTACTGCCAATCTTGGCAAGACTATTTCATGAAATTGAACAAACAGAAACACTTCCAAATAGCCTTTATTAAGCCAACATCACCTTGATACTTAAACCAGACAGAGATGCTACAAAACAAGAAAATTACAGACCAATATCACTGATGAATGCAGATGGAAAGATCCTCAACAAAATCCTGGCAAATAGGATTCAATGCCTCGTTAAGTTCATCCACTACGATCAAGTAGGTTTCATCCCAGGAATGCAAGGCTGGTTTAACATCCATAAATCTATCAACATAATACACAACATCAATAATTAGAAAAATAAAAACCACATGATCATATCAATAGATGCAGAGAAAGCATTTGATAGGTCCAACACCCATTCTTGATCAAAACTCTCAGCAAGATGGGAATGGAGGGACCTTTCTCAATATAGTGAAGACCATCTACCACAAGCCAGTGGCAAATATTATCCTCAATGGAGAAAAACTAAAAGCCTTCCTTCTAAATTCTGGCACAAGACAAGGCTGTCCTCTCTCACCACTCCTATTCAACATAGCACTGGAAGTACTTGCTATAGCGATTCGGCAAGAAAAGGATATCAAGGAAATCCAGATAGGAAAGGAAGAAGTCAAGCTCTCACTGTTTGCAGATGACATGATACTCTACTTAGAAAACCCTAAAGACTCTATCAAAAAGCTTCTAGAAACAATAGACTCATATAGCAAGGTGGCAGGCTACAAAATTAACAAACAAAAATCAATAGCCTTTCTATACACCAATAGTAATAAGGATGAAATGGACATTAAGAAAACAACCCCATTCACAATACTGCCACACAAACTCAAATATCTTGGAATCAACTTGACTAAATTTGTGAAGGACCTATACAAGGAAAACTATAAAACTCTGCTCCAATAAATAAGAGAGGACACACGGAAATGGAAACACATACCCTGCTCATGGATTGGCAGGATTAACATCATAAAATGGCAATACTCCCCAAGACATTTTACAGATTTAATGCCATCCCTCTAAAGATACCCATGACATTCTTCAAAGAAGTGGATCAGGCACTTTTGAAATTCATTTGGAACAATAAACACCCTCGAATAGCTAAAGCAATCATTGGGAAAAAGAATATGGGAGGAATTACTTTCCCCAACTTTAAAATGTACTACAAAGCAATAGTTATCAAAACAGCATGGTATTGGAATAAGGACAGGCCCTCAGATCAGTGGAATAGGCTTGAATACTCAAAAAATGTTCCCCAGACATACAATCACCTAATTTTTGATAAAGGAGCAGGAAATCCTAAATGTAGCAGGGAAAGACTCTTCAACAAGTTGTTTTGGCATAATTGGATAGCCACTTGCAAAAAATTGAACATAGACCCCCAGCTAATATCATGTACGAAGGTAGAATCCAAATGGATGAAAGACCTCGATATCAGCCCCATAACCTTAAGATATATAGAACAGCACATAGGCAATACACTCCAGGACATTACAGGCATCTTCAAGGAGGAAACTGCACTCTCCAAGCAAGTGAAAGCAGAGATTAACAGATGGGAATATATTAAGCTGAGAAGCTTCTGCACCTCAAAGGAAATAGTGCCCAGGATACAAGAGCCACCCACTGAGTGGGAGAAACTATTCACCCAATACCCATCAGATAAGGGGCTAATCTCCAAAATATACAAGGCACTGACAGAACTTTACAAGAAAAAACATCTAATCCCATCAAAAAACGGGGAGAAGAAATGAACAGACACTTTGACAAAGAAAATATACAAATGGCCAAAAGACACATGAAAAAGTGCTCCACATCACTAATCATCAGGGAAATGCAAATGTAAACAACGACGAGATACCACTTCACACCACAGAGAATGGCACACATCACAAAAAATGAGAATAAACAGTGTTGGCAGGGATGTGGAGAGAAAGGAACTCTTATCCACTGCTCGTCGGAATGCCATCTATTCCAACTTTTATGGAAAGCGATATGGAGATTCCTCCAAAAACTGGAAATTGAGCTCCCATACGATCCAGCTATACCACTCCTAGGAATATACCCTAGGAACACAAAAATACAATACAAAAACCCCTTCCTTACACCTATATTCTTTGCAGCACTATTTACCATAGCAAGACTCTGGAAACAACCAAGATGCCCTTCAACAGACGAATGGCTAAAGAAACCGTGGTACATATACACAATGGAATATTATGCACCTCTCAGGAGAGATGAAGTCATGAAATTTTCCTATACATGGCTGTACATGGAATCTATTATGCTGAGTGAAATATGTCAGAGAGAGAGAGAAAAACGCAGAATAATCTCACTCATCTACTGGTTTTAAGAAAAATGAAAGACACCCTTGTAATAATAATTTTCAGCCACAAAAGAGAAAAGAGCTGGAAGTTCCAGCTCAGCTCAGGAAGCTCACCACAAAGATTGATGAGTTTAGTTAGAGAAATAACTACATTTTGAACTGTCCTAATAACGAGAATGTATGAGGAAAATGGAGAGACTGTCTAGAGTACAGTCGGGGGTTGGGTGGGGAGGAGGGAGACTTGGGACATTGGTGATGGGAATGTTGCACTGGTGATGGGTGGTGTTCTTTACATGACTGAAACCCAAACACAATCATGTATGTAATCAAGGTGTTTAAATAAATTTAAAAAACGTTTCCTGGAGTCTTCCCCAGCAGTGCCCCCAGGGATGAGGAAATCCTTTAGAGATTTAGAATTTAGAATTTTAGAATAGAATTTAATATTTTTTTCGAATAGAAATAAGGATATGAGAATAGAATTTACAATTTCTGAAATATAGAATTTTAGAACAGAATTTGAGTATATAGTATTTCAAATATTAGAAGATAATGTTGAATTTAGTATAAATTTTCAAATTTTTGAAATTTAGAATTTTACAATAAAGTTTAGAATATTAAAAAATTAGAATTATAGAATAGATTGTTCTATTTTAGAATAGAATTTAGAATTTTGGAATAAAATTGAGAATTTTCAAATTTTAAAGGCTTTCTATTAGTCTTTTAATACAACTACTGAGTTTCTCAGTCCTTTCATTTCTGTATGGAGTTTTCTCATTTCTTTCTTGGTCTCTTATTCGGGCTTTGTGTTGTTTCTCTTCCCTTTGTTTTGGGCTCTACTCTCCTGTATATGGTGATTATTACAGTGTTTGAGGTTTCTATCCTGTTACAACCTGTTATTTGATCGCAGGGTATTGGTTGTATATCTGGTGTATATTCTAGATACTTCAGAATAGTGCTATCATACTTTGTTTATCTTTCATCTTCTGGCTTACTTCGTTTAGCATAATATTTTCTAGGTCCATCCATGTTGCTGCAAAATCTATGATTTATCATTTCTAACTGCCATGTAGTATTTCATTGTGTATAAATACCACAACTTGATGATCCACTTATCTGTTGTTGGACATCCAGGTTGGTTCCAAGATTTAGCGAGTATAAATAGTACGGTGCACACATACTTTGGGATGAAAGTCCTTCCGGTTTGGAAGGAGAGAAATTGCTGGATCGAATGGCAGCTCAATTCTGAATTTCTTGAGCATTCTCCAGTTTTCCATAGGGGTTGGACTAGGGGGCATTCCCACCGGCAGTGGATGAGAGTTCCTTTCATACCACATTCTCTCCAACAGAGATTGTTCCCGTTATTTTTGATGTGAGCTATCCTCACTGGTGTAAGGTGGTATCTCATTGTTGTCTTGATTTGGATTTCCCTTACGATGAGTGAAGTTGAACATGTTTTTATGTGTTTGTTGGCCATCTTTCGGTCTTCCTTGGAGAAGTGTCTATTCATTTCATCTCCCCATTTTTCTATCGCTTTATTTGGTTTCGGAGGACTCAGCATTCTGAGTGCTTTGTATATTCTGATTATCTGCCCTTTATCTGACGTGTTGAGTGCGAAAAATTTTTCCCATTCAGTTAACTGTCTTCTTGTTTTAAGTTGGGTTTCCTTCGCCATGCAGAAGCTTCTTAGTTTTATTTGTTTAGGTTTGATGCTAAAGTCCTTGCCATTGATGTTCCAGTCTCAAAGAATTTTAATATATAGGGCTTCCAGTGTTCTGTCTATATTTTCCTCAATAAATTTTATAGATTCTGATCTAATTTCAAGGTCTTTAATCCATTTTGAGTTGACTTTTTTATAAGGAGTGAGGTATGGGTCAATTTTCAGTTTCTTACAGGCGGTTTTCCAGTTGTACCAACACCATTTGTTGAAGAGACTTTCTTTTTTCCATTTCAAGTTTTTTCTCTATTGACAAATATTAGTTGACTGTATATCTAGGGATTTATGTCCGGAAATTTTGTTCTAACCAACTGGTCTGAGGTCTGTTTTTGTTCCAGTACCATGCTAATTTGATCACTTATGGCTTTATATTATAGCTTCAGGTTAGGTAAAGAGATGCCACCCAGCTTATTGTTTTTCAGTATCTGTTTGGCTATCCTGGGTCTTTTGTGGTTCCAGATAAATTTTATGATTGATTGTTGTAGATCTTTAAAGAATGATGCCTGGATTTGGATGAGGATTGCATTGAATCTATATAGAAGTTTGTGTAGGATAGTAATTTTGATTATGTTGATTCTACCTACCCATGAGCATGGGATGTTCTTCCATTTTTTTATATCCTCTTCAATTTCTTTCTGAAGTGTTTTGAAATTTCCCTGGTATAGGTCCTTCACTTCCCTTGTACGGTTGATTCATAGGAACTTAATATTTTTGATACTATTTTAAATGAATTGTATTCTTAGTCTCTCCTCTACTTCATTATTTGTATATAGAAATGCTACTGTCTTTTGTGTAATGACTTTGTAGCCAGCCACTTTGCTGTATTGTTAATTGTTTCTAGGAATTTTGCTGTGGATTCTTTAGGGTTTTCGTTATATATTATCATATCATCTGCAAAAAGAGATAGTTTGAGTTCCTCCTTCCCAATTTGAATTCCTTTGATTCCCTTCTCTTGTCGGATTGCTATTGCTATGACTTCTAAGATTATATTGAATAAGAGTGGGGAGAGTGGACAGCCTTGCCTAGTTCCTGACCTTAGTGGAAATGCTTTCAGTTTTTCACCATTAAGGATAATGTTGGCTGTGGGCTTTTCATAGATAGCTGTAACTATTTTGAGGAAGATTCCTCCTAGCCCTATTTTGATGAGTGTTTTCAGCATGAATGGGTGTTGGATTTTTCTCACCCTCGGTACTTAATCCATTAGGCATCAAGACAGACCTCCTACCCCAACGATCCAGTACCCAGTACCCAAGTGAAGAGACTCCCACTCAAACTCACACCTCATTCCCGGCAAGAAAATACAACCAACATCCCGACTGACTCATGCAGTGTGACCCTCCTAATCACCTCTCCCTAATGTGGACTGTGGATTGATATCGGACCTAGTTCCAAAAGGACCCTACTGCAAGAATTCTACCCAAAACCTCCCTGCCTGAAGCCCACACCCCACAAGGAAATCTCAAAAGACAATGGGAAAGCTTATTCTTTTATCATAAATATAGACCTATATAATACTAGCTCTTATCCTGTTTTTCCCCAAATTTAAAGTAATCTCCTGCATCACTTTCTCCCTTTCTCTTTGTTTTTTTTTTCTTGTTCATTTTTTTCTTTTTCTTTGGTTTTAGTTTTTGTTTTTTGATTTGATTTGTTTTTGCTTCTTTTGGGTCACACCTGGTGGCACTTGGAGGGTGCTCCTGGCTCTATGCTCAGAGGGCGCCCCTGGTGGGCACAGAGGACCATGTCAGATGCCGGGATTTGAGCAATCATCCTTCTGCAGGAAGGACAGGTGCCTTGCCTCCATGCTATCTCTCCAGGCGCAACTTTATTCCTTTAATTACATCTTTTATTTAACCTTATTTTTAATAAGAAAATTTTTCTTTAGATATGTGTGAGCATATATGTTTATAGTTTTTTGTCGTGTTTTTTCTTCTCTCTCCACCCCCAAATCCACCAGCAATATAATGTAGCACCACTTCTTCCTGCAAAGACATATTAAAAAAGGGGAAATTTTACATGTAAAAACAAGCTCTTATCTACTAGGAATAAGAACTTATACTTTTTTACAACACAGGGGCATTTCTCTCCCTGAACGTGTCTTGTGGAACCAACTTAGACCCCAGGGAATTAGACACTGACTGTTTAGCCCTGACTCCTGAATCCCAGATATAGAAACTACAGAGTTCTCCACAACAGC
Organism: Suncus etruscus; assembly: GCF_024139225.1. Lineage (NCBI taxonomy): Eukaryota > Metazoa > Chordata > Mammalia > Eulipotyphla > Soricidae > Suncus > Suncus etruscus. The sequence continues at coordinate 52,754,940 of NC_064868.1, read as the reverse complement.
TCCAGGAACCAAATCCCCTCCAGGGCTTCCATAATGCTGCTCTGACACCAACATGCCCCAGTTCTTTCTTTTTTTTTTTGTCCCCCAATTCACAATACATACCCGGCAAGGGGCCTGTGTTGAGGTGTATATGGGGTGCCTTTACTGTACCTCCTCTTTCTATACAGCCAGTGTAAAGAACACAGCCTGTGGTAAGATTTGGGAGGCCTTATCTTATCTTTTATTTATTTTTTTTTCTTCAGAGCAAACTAAAGTTGTTTTTTTGTTTTTGTTTTTTAAAGTAAGAATTCATTTAAAGGACAAAATTGATTAACATAATGAGGTAAACTAATATAACATAATATAGTGACATAACATAACATATAATATAATTGATATAATAATAATACATGTAAGTCAAAGAAAATTTCTGATTAAAAACACAATTTTTTTTTCATAATGGCTTACATATCTTTCACTGTAGTATTTTGGGTACATATTCACATTGAATCAGGGAAATACCCATCACCTAATATGTCCTCTTCTCAATCAAAAATCAAATATGCTGAAAATAGGCAGAGTCCTGTCTAGAGGCTTCCAACCTCAGTTTGAGAGAGGATGTGAAAAAAATAATTAAAATACCACAACAATACACAAAAAAACAACAAAAAATATCGAATTAAATAACCGATAAGCACCACAGCAATAAAGACAGGCACCACACAATAATCTCGGTTCTGAAATCGAATCATACTCAAATGCAAAAAAGAAAAAGAAAGACAAAACAAAATAAAATAAAATAATATTGGAGACATCAACCGTAATCTTCACACCAAAATAAAGACGTCAAAAAAATAGATCATTTATTCTCCTCTTGCTGCTTTCGTGGTATGTGGAAGACTTCTACTTTATCTTGGATGGTAAAATCAGACCTGTTTCTAAAGATCTTGGTGGCTGTGCAGATCAGGGAATGGAGTTTATGAAGTCTTTCTTTGTGGTTCTAGCAGTTATGCTTCTTCAATGTCATTTTTTTGTTTTTTTATGTGTTCTAGGTGTTTCAGAATAGTGCTACCATTCTGTGTTTTTCTTTTGTCTTCTGACTTACTTCGTTTAACATAACATGATCTAGGTCCATCCACATTGCTGCAAAGTCTGTGATTGTATCATTTCTAACTGCCATGTAATATTCCATTGTATATATGTACCACATCTTAATGATCCATTCATCTGTTGTTGGACATCGAGGTTGGTTCCAAGATTTGGCTATTATACTGAGTGCTGCAATAAATAGTGGGGTGCATATGTATTTTGGAATGAATGTCCTTCCATCTTGGGGATATATGCCTAGGAGAGCAATTGCTGGGTCAAATGGCAGCTCAATTCTAAGTTCTTTGAGCACTCTCCAGACTTTTCTCCATAGATGTTGGACCAAGGGGCATTCCCACCAGCAATGAATGAGAGTTCCTTTCATACCACATCCTCTCCAACAAAGGTTGTTCCCATTATTTTTGATGTGAGCCAACCTCAGTGGTGTGAGGTGGTATCTCATTGTTGTCTTGATTTGGATCTCCCTGATGATGAGCGAAGGTGAGCATGTTTTCATGTGTTTGTTGGCCATCCTTCTCTCTTCCTCAGAGAAATGTCTATTCATTTCGTCTCCCCATTTTTTTATGGCTTCGTTTGGTTTTGAAGGGCTCAGGTTTCTGAGCGCTTTGTATGTTCTAGATATCAGCCCTTTATCTGATATATCAAGTGAAAAGATTTTTTCCCATTCTGTTAACTGTCTTCTTGCATTAAGTAGGGTTTCTTTTGCCATGCAGAAGCTTTTTAGTTTGAAATAGTCCCATTTGTTTATAGTTGATGCTAACGTTTGACAAAATCCAACATCCGTTCATGTTAAAGACACTCAGCAAAATAGGGTTAGAAGGCACCTTCCTTAAGATAGTTACAGCTATTTATGAAAAGCCTACAGCCAACATTATACATAATGGCGAGAAGCTAGAAGCATTCCCACTAAGGTCAGGAACTAGGCAAGGCTGTCCACTCTCTCCACTCTTATTCAATATAACCTTAGAAGTCCTAGCAATAGCAATCCGACAAGAGAAGGGAATCAAAGGAATTCAAGTAGGGAAAGAGGAACACAAGCTAGCTCTATTTGCTGATGATATGATGATATACATCAAAAACTCTAAAGAATCCACAGAAAAACTCCTAGAAACAATCAACCAATACAGTAAAGTGGCTGGATACAAAGTCAATACACAAAAGACAGTAGCGTTTTTATATACAAACAATGAAGTTGAGGAGAGAGAGATTAAAAATACAATTCCATTTAAGATAGTATCAAAAATATCAAATACCTAGGAATCAACCTTACAAGAGAAGTGAAAGATCTATACCAGGGAAACTTCAAAACACTTCAGAAAGAAATTGAAGACGATCTAAAGAAATGGAAGAACATCCCATGCTCATGGATAGGTAGAATTAACATAGTCAAAATGACTATTTTACCCAAACTGCTATATAGATTTAATGCAATCCCTATCCAAATCCAGACACAATTCTTTAAAGAAATAGAACAATTAATTATAAAATTCATTTGGAACCATAAAAGACCCAGGATAGCTAAATACATTCTGAAAAATGAGAAGTTGGGAGGTATCTCCTTACCTAACTTGAAACTATACTATAAAGCCATAGTAATAAAAACAGCATGGTACTGGAACAGAGACAGGACCTCAGACCAGTGGATTAGAACAGAATTCCCAGACATAAACCCCCAGATATATAGCCAACTAATATTTGATAAAAGAGGCAAGAATATGAAATGGAACAAAGAAAGCCTATTCAACAAATGGTGTTGGTACAACTGGAAACTCATATGCACGAAAGTGAAAATCGACCCATATCTCACTCCTTATACAAAAGTCAACTCAAAATGGATAAAAGATCTGGAAATCAGACCTGAATCTATAAAGTTTATCGAGAATAAAATAGGCAGAATACTCGAAGACCTTTATATCAAAAGGGTCTTTGAGAATGGAGCACCAATGGCAAAAACGTTAGCATCAACTATAAACAAATGGGACTATATCAAACATGCCCCAGTTCTAAATTGATAACCTGATAATGAGGAAATGGGAACAACTTGATCCAAGAGCAAGCTATCCTTCCTCATCAGCCAACGATAAAACAAAATCAGAAGACATGTCACCCTTTGATCTGTGCAAAAGCCAAGGACAAATAATTGGTTGTTACAACCAAGACTCGACAGTACGCATCCCGGGACCAGCAACAACAACACCAGCAACAAAAAGCACTAGTCTAGCTTTTGGTCTATGATTTGTTCAACAAACAAGATCTCCAATTCTAGAGGTCTGACTGAGACAATCGCAACTGAATGGGTCTTCTGGGAGCATAATGAAAGACTATTCTGGGCTCCGTCATAGGAGCAACATAATGACCAAGACCACCAACTACAGAAGATGGACTAAAACAACACTGAAGAAGCAGAGCAGCTAGAACCACAAAGAAAGACTTCATCATGAGTTCCATTCCTTGACCTGTACAGACACCAATATTTCTAGATACAGAGGTCCGATTTTACCATCCATGACAAAGCAGAAGTCTTCCATACACCACAAAAGCACCGAGGGGAGAGTAATTGATCATGCAAGGAGACTATAGTTATTCTCATGGCAGTTTACTTCAGGGGTGGAGAAACCCTGTGTCTCCCAGGCCAAAGGAATTCCCTCTATAATATTCCCAATAGTTACTGTGCTTATGCAGGGGAAAAAAGAAAAAAGCACAAATTAATCATTTTTCTACATATATACTTATTGATTGATCGATGTTTATTGACATCTTTATTTTGTGTAGATACTAAAGTTGATGTCTCGAATTTTATTTTATTTTATCTTTCTTTTTGCACTCCAGCATGGTTTGATTTTAGAACTGAGACTATTGTGTGGTGCTTGTCTTTATTGCTCCAGTGCTCACTGGATATTTAATTTGATATTACTTTCTGTAATGATGTGGTGTTTCAATGACCTTTTTCATGTCCTCGCTCAAACTGAGGTTGAAAGCCTCTAGAAGGACTCCGTCCATTTTCAGCTTATTTGATTTATTGGATTTATTTTTTATTTTTTATTTTTCTTATTTTTTACTCAATTCTATTGCTTTTCTTTCCTTCAAACAAAACCACATAACTCGAATTATTGAGCTCCACCTCTCAAACAGAGGGGGAAACAGGGAGGGTACCAGGACCAAACAGATATAAGATCACTTATAGTAAGCTAGACAAAGAGGGGACCACCTACTCTAGCAGCCCGGGGGGTGATGTTGGGAGATATGGGTTGCAGGAAGGGAACAGGGATGGAGGAAGGACAAATTTGGTGATGGGTATTCCCCTGATTCAATGTTAATATATAACTAAAATACTATTGTGAAATGTAAGCCAATATGATCAAAATAAAAATTAAAAAAGAAAGGTGAGATCAAGAATAAGAAGCACAAGAAAGAAATCAGAAAACTCCATACAGAAACGAAAGGACTGAAAAAGTCAGTAGTTTTATTTAAAAACTGAATAGAAAGCTTTTAAAATTCAAATTTCTCATTTTATTCTAAAATTCTAAATTCTATTCTAAAATAGAACATTCTATTCTATAATTTTAATTTTCTAAAATACTAAACTCTATTGTAAAAAATCTAAATTTCAAAAATTTATACTAAAATTCAGTATTCTATTCTAATATTCGAAGTTCTATATTCTCAAATTCTGTTCTAAAATTTGATATTTCCAAAATTTTAAATTCTATTCTCACGTTATAATTTCTATTCGGAAATACTAAATATTGAATTCTATTATAAAATTCTAAATCCTAAATATCTAAAGAGATTACTCATCCCTGGGGGCACTGCAGAAGAAGACCCCAGGGAACCTAATCCATCAATGTTTGAAATTAATCCTATCAATGTTCGCTGGGCACATGGAGGACCCAGTCCTCAAGGCTGTACTACATCCTTCTTGGGGCCTTTCAAAGCTTCAGAATTCTTCCATTTTTTATCGCATCTTCTTACCCATGAAGCCCAGCAAAATAAGCAGTAAAGTTGATCCCTGGTCCATCTGGGAGAAGCACAGAGAGCTGAGCTCTCCGGAGTCTGACTGAAGGTAGGGGTGCATCAGTCCACAGTTCCTTGAACCTTGCCTGCTTTGTCGCCAGCAGATGATTTTGAGGACCACACCTGAAGCTACTTTGTGATCCCTGGGTCCATCTGGGAGAAGCACCGAGAGCTGAGCTCTCCAGAGTCTGACTGAAGTAGGGGTGGATCTGTCCACCGTTCCTTGACCCCTGCCTGCTTTGGAGCCAGCAGATTGTTTTTGAGGGCAACACCTGAAGCTGCTTTGTGTTCCTTGGGTACAACCAAAATGATCACAGGGGAAAAAATAAAATAAAAGTGCAGCTGCTTCACTTCCCTCCGTGGCCGTACCCTTTTTATATAGTAGAAACCCCATTGCAATATACAGAAATACAGTTAAAGGGTGATAATGAGAAAACAACAAAGAACAACTGCATGCGTGGAGTATGAGGATGGCAGCTCTGATGAGCCAAAAAGTGCCAACTACCTGGTTGACCTCTCAGAAAAGGAGTTTAGAGTGGAGATATGGAAAATGTTCATGGAATCAAGGGGAGCATAGATCGATCTGAACAGACCACAAATATGGAAATTAGAAAACTCCAAGCTAAAATAATGGGACTGAAAAATACAGTAGAGTTAATGCAAAACTCTATGGAAAAACCTCTCCAGTAGAGTAACAGAAGCTGAAGTCAGAATTAGTCAGCTAGAAGAGGAGAGGCATAATAACTCGATACAACAAAAGAGATTTGAAAAGAACCTCAAAGAAGATTCTGAACAGATGAAAATAAGAATGTTCAATAAATTCAACAGAAACAATATAAGAATCATTGGAGTCCCAGAAACACAGAAAGAGAATCCCCAGAAAGAATCAACAATAAAGGACATCATTACAAAGTATCTCCCAGAGGTAACGACTGTATGCAACCAAATCCTATATGCCAGAAGAGTACCAGCTAAAAGAGTTACAAAGAAAAGCACCCCAAGACACATCCTAGTCACAATGACAAATCCCACAGATAGGAATAGGATACTGAAGGCAGCAAGATCCAAAAAGGAAATTACATTCAAAGGTACATCCTTAAGATTTGCAACACGCATGTCACAAGAAACTTTCAAGGCCAGAAGACAGTGGTGGTATATTGTGACAAGACTGAATGAAATGGAGGCTTCACCTAGAATAATCCACCCAGCTTGATTCATGTTCAGGTTTGAAGGAAGGATCCATAGCTTCACTGATAAACAACAGCTCAGAAAGTTTACAGATACAAAATCAGGTTTAAAGGAGACACTGAAAGGCCTACTTTAAGACAAGATAGACCAACAGACACATCAAACTTATAAATAAGTATGGCATTAACTCACATGATAATCATCTCTCTCAATGTCAATGGATTAAATGGACAAATGAAGAGGCAGAGAGTGGCAAAAAGGATCAAAAAGATGAACCCAACCTTCGGCTGCCTACAAGAAACACACCTAAATAATCATAACAAAATAGACTCAAAATCAAAGGCTGGAGGAAAATCATCCAAGCAAACAACACCCTTAAAAAAGCTGGGGTGGAGCCGAAGGCTAGTTCTAGCCGGCATGGGGTCTGGGGAGTCCCCAGGCCGAAGGCTCTCTCCATAGCTTGGGCATGCCGGGAGCCTTGGTAGGCCTCAGCCATCCCCTCTCCTGCCCCCCGGCCTCCAGGCCTTCCTGGGGTGGAAGCCCAGGCAGCCAGACAAGGTGGGTGTTGGGTGGTCTCTCCTGGATGGGGTCCCAAGCTTTCCCAGTCCTTCCCTCAGTGAAGAGAGGAGGGCACAGGGAGGAGGGTGGGTAGATCCTGACTTCCGGTTCTCTACCGAATTCATTCTTTTCCAGAGGCTAGCTCTAGCCGCATGGGGTCTGGGGAGTCCCCAGGCCGAAGGCTCTCTCCTTAGCTTGGGCATGCTGGGAGCCTTGGTAGGCCCCAGCCATCCCCTGTCCTGCCTCCCGGCCTCCTGGCCTTCCTAGGGTGGCAGCCCAGGTGGCCAGACAAGATGGGTGTTGGGTGTTCCCTCCTGGAGGGGATCCCAAGCTTTCCCGGCCCTTCCCCTAGTGAAGCAGAGTAGATCATGGCTTCCAGTACTCTACCGAATTCTTTCTTGATCTGGAGGCTAGCTCTAGTGCAATTTCTTCCCAGTCTTCATGTTCAAAACCGCGCGGGGGCAATAGCCCCCATATGCACCATATATATTAATAGTATATCCTATCCTTATGTTATGTTTTGTGTATGTAGAATGTCCATCTGGTATTCTGCCTTTCACACACCCCTGTAAAGCTCATTTTTCACTCCTTAACTTTATCACCCTCAACCATCAGTACACCCCATTTACCCTTTGTAACTTCAGTACTTCACTGTCCTAATCACACACCAAATTGGTGCACTGGAATTAACAACCCCCAACTATTTTAAAAGACTTAAAATGGACACGTACGGCTTTTGAATATTTTATGTCTATTTTCTTTGACAGCTATAACTCTTACTAAATATTCCCTTATACAGTGAAGATTTTCCCCACTTTTTGTCTTATCTTCTTTCTGTGAGCTGTGCAATATGGAATTTTCTGTGGAGTCCCTCAGTTTAATGATTATGTTTAACCATGTCATGGGAATTTTTGACTTGTTCTTGTAGCCCCCATAAGGTCCTATAATGCCATGTGGCATTATTCCTTGTTTGCATAGGCACATTAAAATGGGAAAATACCATACATACAAATACGTTCTTATCTAATAGAGGTAGGAACACAGAAATCTTGTAGAGCAATGGGTCCTTACACCCTGAATATTGACATAATGACCTGGCACAGGCCTCAGAAGAATGGGCATTCTCCATTCACCCCTGAACCAGGGAAGCTAACTACGAAACATCCAAGGTCATTTATAACATCATCTGGAAGCAATCCTTTACTAAGGAAGACCCTACTGCTGCTCTGACATTGACCTTCCCAAAAGAACCTTCCCTCAACACTAAGAAGACTTGACAACAACCACCTGCTTACAGGACAGAGCTCTCTCCATTGCCGTTTTATTGTGAGGTAAAACTACAGGACACTCTACACCATCCTGACTTCAATTTAGGATATGCAGATTCCAGGATCTTTACTACAGAAACATGATACCAACAACAGAGACTGTGTAAAAATAAAAGTGTATTGGCACTACAGACAATGACTTGGATTGGACAAACTAGTTGCCTGGAGACTAGAGTTGGTCTTCTGCTAGGAAACTTCAGGGGTATGGTCTCCTTGTATTTAGGCCAAGGCTTTTCCTTTCCATGTCCCACATATATTGGTGGGCCTATGCAAACAAAAACTGCAACTCTAACACCGTTTTTACGGTGCTTCTTTGACTCTAATCCTTAAAAAATCCCCCTTATACTTTTTTTCCACTTAAACTTTTGAGGTTAACTTAAACTAATATGCATATGGAAGTAAATGTAAGAAAATACTATGTCATCAAAGTGTAAGGAGTTACATAAGTTTTATGGCTTTAGATTGCTTTGTGTACCGCTAAGAAATGTTATAATGTACTATAATCTGTGGACTTGAGAGACAAAGTAATTGTACATGGGTTCTATTTTACTTTTCTTAATGTTCGTTGGCTGAACGTTCAAAATTAAGGTATCAGCAAGGGGTTTTCTTCTAAGAATTCAGTTTATGGGTGATTTTCCTTCCACTGTAACTTTACCTTGTCCTCTTTCTTTGCATCTTTGTTCTCACAATTAAAAATAAATTTATTTAAAAAAATCTGGGTGGCAATATTAATATCTGACAATGCAAACTTTAGACTCAGAAAAGTTGTAAGGGATAAAGATCGACACTACGTACTAGTCAAGGGATATGTACAGCAGGAAGAAATCACAATATTAAATATATATGCACCTAATGAGAGACCAGCAAGATATCTAATACAACTGTTGACAAATTTGAAAGAGGACATCAGGAAAAACAAAATAATTGTGGGAGATCTCAACAGGGCCCTTTCAACATTTGATAGGTCAGCCAGACTGAAACCCAACAAAAATATATTAGACCTGAGAAGAGAAATGGAAGAAAGAGGCCTAGTAGATATATATAGTACACTCCATCCTCAGAAACCTGGATACACTTTCTTCTCCAGTGCAGATAGCTCATTCTCCAGGGTAGACCACATGCTAGTACATAAAACATATCTCCATAAAATTAAGAGGATAGAAATTTTTCAGGCTATCTTTACTGATCATAAAGCACTGAAATTGAATGTGAATTACAAAGGCACACAGAAGAAAAACTTTAACAACTGGAAACTAAATAGCCTGCTACTTAACAACCAGTGGGTCCGTCATGAAATGAAAGAGAAAATCAAAACTTTCCTGGAAACAAATGACAATGAAGACACAAATTATCAGAATCTATGGGACACAGAAAAAGCAGTACGGAGAGAAAAATTTAGAGCTTTGCAAGCACACATCAGGAAGGAAGAAGGGGCATACCTGAATAGCCTAATGGCGCAGCTCATAAAATTAGACAATGATCAACAAAAGGAACCAGAAATAGGGAGACAGAATGAAATTACAAAGCTTAGAGCAGAAATCAATTAAGTGGAAACCCAAAAAAGAATCCAAAAGATCAATGAAAGCAGAAGTTGGTTCTTTGAAAAAATGAATAAGATAAATAGAGCATTGGCAAAACTCACAAAGAAAGAGAGAGAAACTTGATAACCCATATTAGAAATGAAAAGGGGAAGAACACTTCAGATATTGCAGAGATTCAAGGGGTAATGAGATTACTTCGAGAAACTTTATGCCACGAAACATAAGAACCTGGAAGAAATGGATGAATTTTTGAACTCTTATAATCTTCCACAGTTGAACAAGGAGGATGTAGCATACCTAAACACCCCCATAAAAAATAAAAAATAAACACCCCCACAACTATTGAGGAAATTAAAATGGTAATCAAATGTCTTCCCAAAAAGAAAAGCCCAGATCCAGATGGATTTACTAATGAATCCTTTCAAACTTTTCAAGAGAAACTACTACCAATCCTGGCTGGGCTCTTTCATGAAATTGAAAAAACGGGAACATTTCCAGACAGCTTCTATGAAGCCAATATGACCTTGATACCAAAACCAAACATGGATACAGCCAAAAAATAAAATTACGGAACAATATCCTTGACAAATACAGATGCAAAGATCCTCAATAAAATTCTGGCAAATAGAATTCAAAGCCTTATCAAGAAGATCATTCACTATGATCAAGTAGGTTTCATCCAAGGAATGCAAGGATGTTTTAACATTCATAAATCCATCAACATAATACACAATATGAATAAGAAGAAAAATAAAAATCACATGATCATAGCATTTGATAAGGTTCAACACCCATTCTTGATAAAAACTCTCAGCAAGATGGGAATGAAAGGAACCTTTCTCAATCTAGTCAAGGCCATTTATCACAAACCAAGGGTAAATATTATCCTCAATGGAGAAAAACTGAAAGCCTTCCCTCTAAACCCCAGTACAAGACAAGGTTGCCCCCTCGCACCACTCCTATTTAACATAGTATTGGAAGTACTTGCTATAGTGATTAGACAAGGAAAAAATATCAAGGGAATCCAGATAGGAAAAAAGAAGTCAAGCACTCACTGTCCGCAGATGACATGATACTATACTTTTAGAAACAATAGGTGCATATAGCAATGTAGCAGGCTATAAAATTAACACACAGAAATCAAAGGCCTTTTTATACACCAAAAATGGTAGGGAAGAAATGGATATTAAGAAAACAACCCCATTCGCATTAGTCTCACATAAACTCAAATACCTTGGAGTCTACTTGACTAAGGATGTGAAGGACCTATACAAAGAAAACTATAAAACTCTACTACAAGAAATAAGAGAAGTCAAATAAAAATGGAAATCCATATCCTGCTCTTGGATTGGCAAGATTAATATCATTAAAATGACAATAATCCCCAAAGCTTTGTACAGATTTAATGCGATCCCTCTAGAGATACCCATGACATTTTTAAAAGAAGTGGATCAAGCACTTCTGAAATTTATTTGGAACAATAAACAACCACTAATAGCTAAAGAAATACTTGGGAAAAGAAATATGGGAAGTATTACTTACCCTAACTTTAAACTGCATTACAAAGCAATTACAAAGCAATTACAATTACAATACAATTACAATACAATAAAACAGCATTGTATTGGAATAGAAACAGACCCTGAGATCAGTGGATCAGGCTTGACTACTCAGAGAATGTTCCCCAGATATAGTGTCACCTAATTTTTGATAAAGGTGCAAGAAATTCTAAATGGAACAGGGAAGGCCTCTTCAATAAATAGTGTTGGCACAACTGGCTAGCCACTTGTAAAAAAGCAAATTTAGACCTCCAGTTAAGATCATTTACAAAGGTAAAATCCAAATGGATTAAAGACCTTGATATCAGACCTGAAACCATAAAGTATAGAGAACAACATGTAGGTCAAACATTCCATGACATTGAGATTAAAGGTATCTTTAAAAAGGAAACCATACTCTCCAAACAAGTGAAAGCATAAATAAATAAATAAATGGGACTATATTAAGCTGAGAAGCTTCTGCACCTCAATGGAAATAATGCCCAAAATACAAGAGCCACCCACTGAGTGGGAGAAACTATTCACCAATACCCATCAGATAAGTGGTTAATATCCAAAATATAAAAGGCACTGACAGAACTTTACAAGAAAAAACATCTAACCCCATCAAAAATGGGGAGAAGAAATAGACACTTTGACAAACAAGAAATACAAATAGGTAAAAGGCACATGAAAAAATGTTCCACATTACTAATCATCAGGGAGATGCAAATCAAAACAACTAGGAGGTACCATCTCACACCACAGAGATTGGCACACATCAGGAAAAATGAGAATAAGCAGTGCTAGTGGAGATGTGGAGAGAAAGGAACTCCTTTTCACCACTGGTGGGAATGCCATTTGGTCCAACCTTTATGGAAAGTGATATGGAGATTTCTCCAAAAGCTGGAAGTTGAGCTCCCATACGATCCAACTATACCACTCCTAGGAACATAAAAATACAATACAAAAATTCTTTTCTCAGAAAACATGCAGTAAAAGCCACACTACAAGTGTGTCAATTGGGAAATGACATAGGACAACTGCATGCATAGAGAAAGAAGATGGCAGCTCCATTGACCCAGAAATTCAGAACTTATAGACCACAGAGTTAAACTCTCCAACAAAGATGTTAAATAGTAATATGGAGGATGTTCATAGAACTCAAAGAAAGATGTGATCAAGCATAAGAGACAAAAGAAAGAAATCAGAAAACTCCATAAAGAAATGAAAGGACTGAAAAACTCAGTAGTTTATTTAAAAAATAAATCAAAAGCCTTCAAAATTTGAAAATTCTCAATTTTATTCTAAAATTCTAAATTCTATTCTAAAATAGAAATTCTATTCCATAATTCTAATTTTCTAAAATTCTAAATTCTATTGTAAAATTCTAAATTTCAAAAATTCGAAAATTTATACTAAATTCAACATTCTATTTAATATTCGAAATTGTATATTCTCAAATTCTGTTCTAAAATTGTATATTTCAGAAATTGTAAATTCTATAATCACGTTCTTATTTCTAGTCGAAAACACTAAATTTTAAATTCTATTCTAACATTCTAAATTCTAAATCTCTAAAGGGACTCCTCGTTCCTGAGTGGCACTGCTGAGGACGACCCCACGAAACCTAATCCATAAATGTTAGAACATAAACCCGTCAATGTTGACTGGCCAAGTAGGAGGACCCAACAACAAGGCAGTACTATTTCCTGCTTGGGGCCTTTCAAAACATCTGAATCCCTCCATTTTTGTCTTATCTTATTACCCATAAAGCTCAGCACGACATGAAGTAAGAGTCACACTACAAGCGTGTCAATTGGAAAATGACATAGGACAACAACATGCATAGAGAAAGAAGATGGCAGATCGGTTGACACAGGAATTCAAAAATTACAGACACAAAGTTAAAGTTTCCAACAAAGATGTTAAATAGTAATGTGGGGAATGTTCATAGAACTCAAAGAAAGATGATGTCAAGAATAAGAGACAAAAGAAAAGAAAAGAAATCTGAAAACTTCACACAGAAATGAAACCCTGAACAACTCAGTAGTTGTATTTAAAAACTGAATGGAAGCTTTCAAAATTAGAAAATTCTCAATTTTATTCTAAAATTCTAAATTCTATTCTAAAATAGAACATTTAATTCTATAATTCTAATTTTCTAAAGTTCTAAATTCTTTAGTAAAATTCTAAATTTCAAAAATTCAAAATTATATTCCAAAATTCAACATTCTATTCTAATATTCAAAATTCTATATTCTCAAATTCTAAATTCTATTCTAAAATTCTATCTTTCAGTAATTGTAAATTCTATTCTCACATTCTAATTTCTATTCTAAAACACTAAATTTTAAATTCTATTCTAAAATTCTAATTTCTAAATCTCTAAAAGGATTCCTCATCCCTGGGGGGGGGGCACTGCTGTGGAAGACCCCATGGATCTCTTCTTTCTTTAGAAAGACTTATAATTTTATAAATTTAGAATTTTATAAGAAAATTTAAAATATTCCAGTAGAATTTAAAATTTGAAGGCTTTTCATTTAGTTTTTAATTTCAAGTACTGAGTTGTTCAGTTCTTTTGTTTGCCTATGGAATTTTCTGATTTCTTTCTTTATGTTCTCTTATTCTTCATCTCTTCTTTCTTTGAGTTCTCTGAACATCCTCATATTACTATTTAAACTCTTTGTTGGAGAGTGTAATTAACATGTTAAATTCTAAATTCTAAAATTCTAGATTCTATTCTAAAATTTTAAGTTATATTCTAATAGTCTCTATTCTACCTGACATTCTAAAATCTTTTTTATTCTAATCAGACTTGTTTGAAATTTATTTTTTTAATAATTTTTATTTTGACCAAATTGGATTACATACCTTTCATCGTAATATTTTAGGTACATATTAACATTGAATCAGGGTATTCCCATCAATAAAGTTGTCCTCCCCCCCCCCATTCTTAGGTTGCACCCATATTCCCCTCCCTTACCCCCCGGGCTGCTAGTATAAGTGATCCCCTCAGTGTCTAGCTTGTTTTAGATTGGGTATCGATTCTCTTGTCACTGGCTTTGGATTTGGTGTTAAATTCTGATCATTTTTATTACTACTGTTTGGTCTTGGTACCCTCCATTATTCCCCCCTGAATTTGAGAGGCGGAGCAAGATGGTTAAAGTTATATGATTTGTTTGAAGAGAAGAAAAGCAATAAAATGGGGTAAAAATCAAGCATGCCAAAAATGGGCTGAGTCCTTAGAGGCTCTCAACATCAGTTTGAGAGAAGAAAGGAAAAAAAAGAGAAACACCACACCACAGCAATACAAAAAGAAAAATCTAACAAAAAATTCAATGAGCACTACAGCAATAATAAGCACCACACAATAACCACGTTCTTGAAATAAAAACAAAACAGGGTGCAAAAAATTGAAAACAACAACAACAGAGCTCTAGCCGCATAGGGTTTGGGGAAACCCCATGTGAAGGCCTTCTCCCTAACTTGGGTGCGCTGGGAGCCTTGATAGGCCCCCAGCCTTCCCCTCTTCTGCCCCCGGCCTCCAGGCCTTCTGAGGTGGCAGCCCAGGCTGTCAGACAAGGTGGGTGTGGGGGGGTCCCTCCTGGATGGGGTCCCAAGCTTTCCCCGCCCTTCCCCCAGCTCTAGGGTGGGAAGGGCACAGTGTTTAGGGCAGGCAGATCCTGGCTTCCGGCTCTCTATCCATCCTCTCTTGAGCTGGAGGCTAGCTCTAGCTGCATGAGGTTTGGGGAGACCCCATGTGGAAGGCATTCTCCCTAACTTGGGTGTGCTGGGAGCCTTGATAGGCCCCAGCCTTCCCCTCTTCTGCCCCCTGGCCTCCAGGCCTTCTGGGGTGGCAGCCCAGGAGGCCAGAAATGGTTGGTTTTAACTTGGGGTGTCATGAGATTTGCTCGCTTGCACTAAGTTTGTCACGGGCAATTTCTGACTAGTCCACATATGGAAAACTGCGCGGGGGCAGCCCCCACGCGCACTGCATGTATTAAGAGTATTTCTTATCTCTATGTTATGTTTTGCGTATCCAGAATGTCCATTTTGTATTCTGCCCTTTCCCACACCCCTACAAAGCTCATTTTTACTCCTTAACTCTCTTACCCCCCCCAAACATCACTAACCCACATTACTCTATTTAACTTCAGTACTGCACAATCCTTATCACAGACCAAAGCCGTGCATTGTGTTATGACAACCCTAAACTGTTTCAAAAGACATAAAATGGACACGTATTTCTTTCGAATATTTTGTGTTTTTTCTCTTACAGCTATAAGTCTTACTAAATATTCTCTTAAACAGTGATGATTCTAACCACTTTTTAACTTCTCTTTATGAGCTGTTCAATGAGGAATTTTGGTGAGAGAATCCCCCAGTTTAATGCTTATGATTGAACCATGTCATGGGGATTGTTGGATTTGTTCTTATAGTCCCCATATGTGCAAATAACGCCATGTGGCATTGCTTCTTTTTTGCATAGGCACATTAAAATGGGAAAATACTATACATACAAATAAGATCCTATCTAATAGAGATTGGAACACACAAATCTTGTAGTGCAAAGGGACCTTACACCCTGAATATTGACATAATGACCTGGCACATGCCTCAGAAGAAAGGGCATTTTCCATTCACCCCTGAACCAGGGAAGCCATCCACGAAACAATCAGGTTTGTCTATAACATCACCTGGAAGCAATCCTCTACCACGGAAGACCCTACCACTGCTCAGACATCGACCTGCTCAACAGAGACTTCCCTTAACACTGAGAAGACTTAACAACAACAACGAACGGCCTGCTTACAGGACAGGGCTCTCTGCATTGCCCTTTAATGGTGAGGTGAAAAGAGAAGACACCCCACATCCTGACTTCAATGTAGGATATGCAGATTCCAGGATATTTAATACAAAAACATGATACCAACAACAGAGACTGTGTAAAAAATAAAAGTGTGTTGGTACTACAGACAATGTCTTGGATTGGACGATCTAGCTTGCCTGGAGCCTAGAGTTGGTCTTATGGCAGGAAACTTCAGGGGTCGGGTCTCTGTGTATTTAGCCCAAGGTTATTTCTTTCCATTCCCCTCATATTTTGATGGGCCTATGCAAAAAACAATTGCCACTCTAACACCGTTTTTACTGTGCTCCTTTGACTCTAATCCTTAAAAAAACACTTAAAATTTGAGGTTAACTTAAGCTAATATGCATGTTCATGGAAATGTAAAAAATACTATGCCTCGAATGTCTAAGGAGTTATGTAAGTTTTATGGCTTTAGATTGCCTTGTGTGCTGTTAAGAAATATTATAATGTGTTACAATCTGGGAACTTGAGGGACAAAGTAATTGTACATGGATTCTGTTTTATTTACCTTAATGTTCTTTGGCTGAAAGTTCAAAGTTAAGATATCAGCAAGGGGTCTTCTTCTTCTGAGAATTATGTTATGGGTGATTGTCCTTCCACTGTAACTTTACCTTGTCTTCTTTCTTTGCATCGTTGTTCTCATAATTAAAAAAAAATTAAAAAAAAAGAAAACAACAACAACAAAACCAAAGACCAAAGACAGTAAATAAAATACTATAAATTATTTTGTGCTGCTTCTTTTTTTCCACATAGGCACAGTAAATATTTGGGACATTAGAGAGGGAATTTCCTTGGCTTAAGAGATACAGGTTTTCTCTGCCCTTGAAGTATACGGTCATAGGAATAACTACAGACTCCTTGCATGTTCACTTAATCTCCCCTAGATACCTTTCTGGTGTATGGATGACATCTTCTCCGTCATGAGTGATAAAATCAGACTTCTGTATCTAGAGATCTTAGTGTCTGCACAGGTCAACGAATGGAGCTTATGAAGAAGTCTTTCTTTATGGTTCTAGAAGTTCTGTTCCTTCACTGTGGTTTTAATCAATCTTCTGTAGTTGTGTTCTTGGTCATTGCCCTGTTTCTAGGATAAATCCTGGGGTAGCATCTTTTGTTGTGTTTCCAGAAGACCCGTTCAGTTGCAGTTGTCTCAGTCAGACCTTTAGAATTAGAGATGTTGGTTGTTGTACAGATCATAGATCATACCCTAGACTAGGGCTTTTTTATTGGACCAAGGATACATTCTGCCCAGTCATGGTTGTCACAGTCAGTCATCTGTAGATAGCAATCTTGGCTTTTGCACAGATCAAAGGATGACAAGTCTTCTGATTTTGTCTTCTCATCACATGGTAAGGTAAGACAACCTACTCTTAGATCAAGTTGTTGCCATTTCCTCATTGTTAGGATATCATATCAAAACTGGCACATGTTGGTGCCAGAGCAGTATTAAGGATGTCCCAGAGGGGGTTTGGTTCCTGGAACTGTTGTGGGGAACTGTGTCGTTTCTATATCTGGGATCCAGGGTTCATGGTTGGATGGTAGCTGTCTAATCACCTAGAGTCTAAGTTGGGTCCACATGACATATGCTCCAGATGGGAGGTGCCCAAGTATTGTAAAAAAGTGTGAGCTCTTAGCCATAGTAGATAAGAGCTTGTTTCTTATACATAAAATTTCCCCTTTTTTAGTATGCCTTTGCAGGAAGAAATGGTGCTACATTATATTGCTGGTGCATTTGGGGGTGGAAAGAGAAGAAGACAGAAACAAGACAAAAAAATAAAAATAAATATACTCACATATATATAAAGAAGAAAGAATTTTTTAAATGAATTTTAAAAAGTAATTACAGGAACAAAGCGATGCAGCAGACTACATTATATTTGGGGAAAAACAGGTTAAGAGGTAGTGTTATATAGGTCTTAAGCTTATGAAGGAAGTATAGGCTTCCCAATTGTCTTTTGAGATTTTCTTGTGGGGTGTGGGTTCCAGGGTGCATTTTCATCACATATCCTGGTCCTCTTGAGAAGAGATTTGCAGCAGAGAGGTCTTGGGTAGAGTTCTTGGGTGTGGATCCTTTTGGAGCTGAGTTTGATATCAACATCCACATTAGGGAGAGGTGAGAAGGATGGCCACAGATCATGAGTCTGCAGGGGTGTTGTTTGTAGTTTCTTGCTGGGGTCGAGGTGTGGGCCTGAGTGGATGTCCCATTCGCTTGAGTACTGGGTAATGTCTTATTGGGGTAGGAGGTCAGTCTTGATGCCTAATGGATTAAACACTGAGGGTAAAGAGTTTTAATAAATTGGGAAATCGGGTTGGGATTGGGGGGTGAAAGGATAGTAGGATTTCTGAAAGAGTGAGAGGGGAGAGTATATGGGAGGGGCTATATACACTATAGTCATGGATTGTTTACAATTTAGGTTTGACTCTCATGGAGGAGTCCTATCTCTATGTGCTCATGCCCACACAGAAACATACAATAGTTAGCTTAGGTATAGCTTAAGAAAAAGAGCAGGGGAGAACAAGAAATAAAATGAGAACAAAAATAGGTAAATATAGTACAAGTAAGGTAAAGAATCTAATAAATCAGGGCTGGGCAGTGGCGCTAGAGGTAAGGTGCCTGCCTTGCCTGCACGAGCCTTGGACGGACCACGGTTCGATCCCCGGTGTCCCATATGGTCCCCCAAGCCAGGAGCAGCTTCTGAGCCAATAGCCAGGAGTAATCCCTGAGCATTACCGGGTGTGGCCCAAAAACCAAAAAAAAAAAAAAAAAAGAATCTAATAAATCAACTAAGAGAAATTGAGCCGGTGTGTCGCAGTTGGGAGGTTTTCTCAATTTCTAGGGATTTTGTTAGTGATGGGGTTGGGCCTCTCTGAAAGAGGGTTTTAGGATTAGGTGATGACTGGAGCAATTTTGGATACACATAGGTTTCGCATCTTGAGTACTAAACAATGTGTTAGTGAGGTCTATCTATATAAGTGGTTACCCTATGTAGTATCGTCTGCAGCACCTTATGTATCGAATTTCCTTTCCTAAAGAGAAAGTAACAGTGTGGTTTTTATTTGACATTAATTCAATTTATGATAAAGAGGAGGAAAAGGGATAATAAGAAAGGGGAGAAAAAAATAAGTAGTGAGAAGATATAAGAAAAGAGAAAGGGAATGTTAGTTTATTTACAAGTGTTGATGAGTAGGTCCTATAGTATAAGTCTTTGGGTCACAGTTGACTGCTTTAGTGGTCTGGTATTCACATGCTTCAGGTCCTAATAGAGGTCATAACCTAAAGATAAAGGAAATGTTAAAGAGTTTTATCAAGACATTTTCATAATGCAAACTGAGTATGGTATCTAGTGTGACTGAGCACTGAGGTGTCAACTTAGGTTGTCCATCCTTTGTATTCAAGAACCCCTGTGGACAGAAAAGCTGAGGGGTTATTTGAAATATAATAAGATTAAGGCATTAAAACATATTGTTATGAGTCACTGACTTCCCATCGTATTCTTTACCTGTAATCCTGTAAAAGATCCCTAAAATATTATTATGGGTCTGATTTCAAATTATTTAATCCATTTTTAGTTGACTTTTGTATAAGGAGTGAGGTATGGGTCAATTTTCAGTTTTTTGCAGGTGGTTGGTTGTCCAGTTGTACCAACACTATTTCTTGAAGAGACTTTCTTTGTTCCATTTTAAGTTCTTGGCTCTTTCGTCAAATATTAGTTGACTATATATCTGGGGGTTTATCTCTGGAAATTCTGTTCTAACCATCTGGTCTGCGGTTCTTTCTTTGTTCCAGTACCATGCTGTTTTGATCACTATGGCTTTATATTATAGCTTTAGATAGGTAACGAAATGCCACCCAGCTTCTTGTTTTTCAGTATGTATTTGGCTATCCTTGGTCTTTTGTGGTTCCAGATGAATTTTGTGATTAATTGTTCTAAGTCTTTAAAAATCATTCTGAATTTGGATAAGGATTGCATTAAATCTATATAGAATTTTAGGTAAGATAATCATTTTGACTATGTTGATTCTACCTACTCATGAGCATGGAATGTTCTTCCATTTCCTTAGATCTTCTTGAATTTCTTTCTGAAGTGTTTTGAAGTTTTCCTGGTATAGGTCCTTCGTTCCCTTGTAAGGTTGATTTTTAGGTACTTGATATTTTTAGATACTATTTTAAATGGGATCGTCTCCATAATTTCTTTCCCTTCTACTTCATTATTTGTATAGAGGAACGCTACTGTCTTTTGTGTATTGACTTTGTAGCCAGCCACTTTGCTGTGTTGGTTAATTGTCTAGGAGTTTTAATGTGGACTCTTTAGGGTTTTCAATGTATATCATTATATCATCTGCAAAAAGAGATAGTTTGAGTTCCTCTTTCCGTATTTGGATTCCTTTGATTCCCTTCTCTTGTCTGATTGTTATTGTTAGTACTTCTAAGATTATATTGAATAAGAGTGGAGAGAGTGGACAACCTTGCCTAGTTCCTGACCTTAGTGCAAATGCTTTTAGTTTTTTACCATTAAGGATAACGTTGGCTGTGGGCATTTCAAAGATAGCTGTAACTATCTTGAGGAAGGCTCCTTCCAGTCCTATTTTGCTGAGTGTTTTCAACATGAATGGATATTGGATTTTGTCAAATGCATTCTCTGCATTGATTGATATAATTATATGTTTTTTGTCTTTCTTGTTGATTTGGTGTATGTTGTTGATTTATTTGCATATGTTTAACCATCCTTGCATTCCTGGTATGAAGCCCACTTGGTCATAGTGTAAAATCTTTTGATGTAGTGCTTGAATTCAGTTTGTTAAGATTTTGTTGAGGATTTTTGCATCTATGTTCATTAGTGAAATTTGTCTGTAGGTTTCTTTCTTGTCAGTGCCTTTGCCATCTTTGGGAATGCGTGTGATATTAGCCTTATAAAAGGAATCATGTTTTTTCAATGGTTTGGAATAGCCTGTGTATAAATGGTAGTAATTCTTCTCAAATTGTTTGATAGAATTCACCTGTGAAACTGTGACTCCACCTTGGATTTGTGTAAATACCTGAAAGAACCTGCCTATTTCTGGGAGGGGTCTTCGGAGAATATTACTTGTATCTTTACCTGCAAGACCCCGCCCATTCCTGGGAGGGGTATTGGGAAGGTTAGATAAGACCTTTAACCCAGGGGATTAGGGTCTTTGCCAGCATGGAGAGGTAGAAGAAGCAGAGATGGCTGAGGGACAAGTTCAATGCAAGGCTGAATAGATATACAGCATAATTGGTTACAGTATAAGCAACACATGTGGGCCAAGGTCAATAAAGATGTTATCTCTCATAAAGCCTGTCTGAGTGAGTTTGATTCCTGCCATGACCACCTGAAGATAATGACCTGCCAGTTAAAAGGGGATGGAGCCACGTGGCTGGGGCCTAAGAACAAAGGCCTGCATCTCCATCCAAGCCCATCTTAAGGGTTGTTTTACTACATAAAACTATATGGACCTGGAATTTTTTCTTGGGGAGTTTCTTAACTACCAATTCAATTTCCTCGTTTGTGATTGGCATGTTTAGGCTTTCTACATTCTCCTTATCCAGTGTTGGAAGATGATATTTTTACAGGAATCTGTCAGTATCTTCTGTATTCTCTAGCCTGAGTATAGTTCTTCATAATAAGAGCTCATAATATTTTGTATTTCTCAGGGTTCTGTTGTAATCTCTCCCCTTTCATTTGTGATCCTACATATTTGGGTGTTTTCTCTCTTTTTTTGGTGAGTCTTGTCAGTGGTTTGTCTATGTTGTTTATTCTTTCAAAAAACCAATTTCTTCTCTCATTGATTTTTCTGTATTGTTTTCTTAGTTTCTATGTTGTTTATTTCTGCTCTGGTTTTCATTATATCTTGTCTTCTGGATGTGTTTGTATTTCTTTGCTGCTGTTGTTCCAGCTCCTTAAGATGTACCTTTAAACTGCTGATTTTGTCATTTTCCTCTTTCCTGGCAAAGGCCTGTATTGCTATGAGTTCCCCCTACTGACTACTTTTGCTGTGTCCCACATATTTTGACAAGTTGCCTCTTTATTATCTTTTTTCTCAAAGAATCTTTTTTATTTCTTCCTTGAGTTCCACTTTGATCCAGCTATTGTTCAGCAGCAAGTTGTTTAATCTCCATGTGTTGGATGTTCTCCATTAAGTCTTCTTTTTTATAATTATCTTTATTTAAACACCGTGATTACAAACATGATTATAGTTGTGTGCTTACAGTCATGTAAAGAACACCCCCCTTCACCAGTGCAACATTCCCACCACCAATTTCCCAGATCTCCCTCCTTTCCACATCCCCACACCTGTACTCGAGACAGGCTTTCTACTTCCCCCATTCTTTCACATTGTTATGATAGTTTTCAGTGTAGTCATCTCTCCAACTGCACTCATCACTCTATGTGATGAGCTTCATATCATGAGCTGCACATAGCAGCCCTCATCTCTGTTGTCTCTGAGATACTGTTAAAAATGTCTTTCATTTTTCTTAAAGCCCATAGATGAGTGAAACCATCTTTCTTTCTCCCTCTGACTTACTTCACTCAGCATAATAGATTCCATGTACATCCTTGTATAGAAAAATTTTATGACTTCATCTCTCCTGACGGCTGCATAGTATTCCATTGTGTATATGTACCACAGTTTCTTTAGCCACTCATCTGTTGAAGGGCATCTTGGTTGTTTCCAGAGTCTGACTATTGTAAATAGTGCTGCAATAAATATAGGAGTAAGGAAGGAATTTTTGTATTGTATATTTGTGTTCCTCGGGTATATTCCTAGGAGTGGTATAGCTGGACCATATGGAAGCTCAATTTCCAGTTTGTGAAGGAATCTCCATATCGCTTTCCATAAAGGTTGTACTAGATGGCATTCCCACCAGCAGTGAAAAAGAGTTCCTTTCTCTCCACATCCCTGCTAGCACTGCTTGTTTTCCTTTTTAGTGATGTGTGCCAATCTCAGTGGTGTGAGGTGGTACCTCATAGTAATTTTGATTTGCATCTCCCTGATGATTAGTGATGTTGAGCATCTTTTCATGTGCCTTTTGTCCATTTGCCTTTCTTCTTTTTCAAAGTGTCAGTTCATTTCTTCTCCCCATTTTTTGATGGGGTTAGTTGTTTTTTTTCTTGTATAGTTCTGTCAGTACCTTGTAAATTTTGGATATTAGTCCTTTATCTGATGAGTATTGGGTGAATAATTTCTCCCACTCAGTGGGTGGCCTTTGTATTCTGGGCACTATTTCCTTTGAGATGCAGAAGCTTCTCAGCTTAATACATTCCCATCTGTTTATCTCTGCTTCCACTTGTTTGGAAAGTGCTGTCTCCTTCTTAAAGTTGCCTTTAGTCTCAATGTCCTGGAGTGTTTCACCTACATGTTGTTCTATATACCTTATAGTTTCAGATCTGATATCAAGGTCTTTAATCCATTTGGATTTTACCTTTGTACATGGTGTTATCTGGGGGTCTGAGTTCACTTTTTTGCAAGTGGCTAACCAGTTGTGCCAACACCACTTGTTGAATTGGCTTTCCTTGCTCCATTTAGGATTTCTTGCCCCTTTATCAAAACCTAGGTGTTTATATGTCTGAGGAACCTTCTCTGAGTACTCAAGCCTATTGCACTGATCTGAGGGTCTGTCTTTATTACAATACCATGCTGTTTTTTTATAAGTATTGCTTTGTAATACAGCTTAAAATTGGTGAAAGTAATGCCTCCCATATTTCTTTTCCCAAGGAGTGCTTTAGCTATTTGAGGTTGTTTATTGTTCCAGATAAATTTCAGAAGTATTTGATTCACTTCTTTGAATAATGTCATGGGTATCTTTAGAGGAATCTCGTTAAATCTGTACAATGCTTTTGGAAGTATTGCTATTTTAATGATGTTGATCCTGCCAATCCATGAGCAATGTATGTGTTTCCATTTCCACGTGTCCTCTCTTATTTCTTGGAATAGTGTTTTGCAGTTTTCTTTGTATAGATCCTTCACATCTTTAATCAAGCTGACGCCAAGATATTTGAGTTTGTGTGGCACTAATGTGAATGGGATTGTTCTCTTAATGTCCATTTCTTCCCTATCATTATTAGTGTATAAAAAGGCCATTGATTTTTGTGTGTTAATTTTGTAGCTTGCCACTTTGCTATATGAATCTATTATTTCTAGAAGATTTTTGGTAGAGTCTTTAGGGTTTTCTAAGTAGAGTATCATGTCATCTGCAAACAGTGAGAGCTTGACTTCTTCCTTTTCTATCTGGATTCCCTTGATATCTTTTTCTTGCCTAATCGCTATAGCAAGTACTTCCAATACTACATTGAATAGGAGTGGTGGGAGAGGACAGCCTTGTTTTGTACCAGAATTTAGAGGGAAGGATTTTAGTTTATCTCCATTGAGGATAATATTTGCCACTGGCTTCTGGTAGATGGCTTTAAGTATGTTGAGAAAGGTTCCTTTTATTCCTATCTTGCTGAGAGTTTTCATCAAGAATGGGGGTTGAAACTTATCAAATGCTTTTTCTGCGTCTATTATATGACCACGTGATTTTTATTTTTCTTGTTGTTTATGTTGTGTATTATGTTGATAGATTTACGGATGTTAAACCAGCCTTGCATTCCTGGGATGAAACCTACTTGATCAAAGTGAATGATCTTCTTGATGAGGCACCGGATCCTGTTCACCAGGATTTTGTTGAGGA
The DNA here is from genome assembly GCF_024139225.1 of Suncus etruscus. Classification (NCBI taxonomy): domain Eukaryota; kingdom Metazoa; phylum Chordata; class Mammalia; order Eulipotyphla; family Soricidae; genus Suncus; species Suncus etruscus. The sequence goes on along the minus strand of NC_064868.1, from coordinate 52,730,125 downwards.
TCTTTGCATCTGTGTTCATCAGGGATATTGGTCTGTAATTTTCTTCTTTGGCAGCGTCTCTATCAGGTTTTGGTATTAAGGTGATGTTGGCTTCATAAAAGCTATTTGGAAGTGTTCCTGTTTTTTCTATTTCATAAAAGTGCCTGGCCAGGATTGGTAGTAGTTCCTCTTGAAAGGTTTGAAAGAATTCATTCGTGAATCCATCAGGGCCTGGGCTTTTGTTTTTGGGCAAATTTTTGATTACGGTTTTAATTTCCTCAATAGTGATGGGGGTGTTTAGATATGCTACATCTTCTTTATTTAACTGTGGAAGGTTATATGTGTTCAAAAATTTATTCATTTCATCCAGGTTCTCATATTTAGTGGCATAGAGTTTCTCAAAGTATTCTCTGAATACCCTTTGAATCTCTGCAGTATCTGTAGTGATCTCCCCCTTTTCATTTCTAATATGCATTAACAAGTTTCTCTCTCTCTTTTGCTTTGTGAGTTTTGCCAATAGTCTATCAATCTTGTTTATTTTTTCAAAGAACCAACTTCTGCTTTCGTTGATCTTTCGGATTGTTTTTTTGGGTTTCCATTTCGTTTATTTCTGCTCTCAGCTTTGTTATTTCCTTCTGTCTCCCTATTTTTGGATCCTTTTGTTGAGCAATTTCTAGTTCTATTAGCTGTGTCATTAAGCTACTCAGGTAAGCTCCTTCTTCCTTCCTGATGTGTGCTTGCAAAGCTATAAATTTTCCTCTCAGTACTGCTTTTGCTGTGTCCCATAAGTTCTGATAGTTTGTGTCTTTATTGTCATTTGTTTCCAGGAACCTTTTGATTTCCTCCTTGATTTCATCTCGGACCCACTGATTATTCAGTATGAGGCTGTTTAACTTCCAGGTGTTAAATTTTTTCTTCTGTATCCCTTTGTAATTCACATCTAACTTCAGAGCCTTGTGGTCAGCAAAGATATCCTGCAAAATTTCTATCTTTTTGATTTTATGGAGGTATGTTTTATGTGCTAGCACGTGGTCTATCCTGGAGAATGACCCATGTACATTGGAAAAGAATGCTTATCCAGGTTTCTGAGGATGGAGTGTCCTATATATATATATATATATCTACTAGGCCTCTTTCTTCCATTTCTCTTTTCAGGTCTAGTATATTTTTGTTGGGTTTCCATTTGGTTGACCTATCAAGTGTTGACAAGCCTGTGTTGAGGTTTCCCACAATTATTGTATTATTGATATCCTTTTTCAGATTTGTCAACAATTGTATTAAGTACTTTGCTGGTCCCTCATTGGGTGTGCATATGTTTAGGAGAGTGATTTCTTCCTGCTGTACAAATATCTTGATTAGTACATAATATCCATCTTTGTCCCTTACAACTATTCTGAGTATAAAGTTTGTGTCATCTAATATTAGTATCGCCACACCCGCTTTTTTAAGGGTGTTGTTTGCTTGGATGATTTTCCTCCAGCCTTTGATTTTGAGTCTATGTTTATTCTGATTATTCAGGTGTGTTTCTTGTAGACAGCAGAAGGTTGGCTTCAGTTTTTTGATCCATTTCGCCACTCTGTGCCTCTTAATGGGTGCATTTCGTCCATAGACATTGAGAGAAATAATTGTCATGGGATTTATTGCCATCTTTGTGTAGAAGTTTTGTGTGTTTTTGTTCTGTCTTGTCTTTAGAATAGATCTTTCAGTTTTTCTTTTAAGGCTGGTTTTGAGTCTGTAAAGTTTTTGAGCTGTTGTTTATTTGTGAAGTCATGTATACATCCTTCAAACCTGAAAGTGAGTTTTGCTGGGTGCATTATTCTTGGTGAAGCATTTATTTCATTGAGTTTTGCCACTATATCCCACCACTGCCTTCTGGCCTTGAGTGTTTCTGGTGACAGGTCTGCTGTAAATTTCAAGGATGCTCCCTGAAATGTAATTTCCCTTTTCGATCTTGCTGATTGCAGTATTCTATCTCTATCTGTGGGATTCATCATGGTGACTAGGATGTGTCTTGGGGTGTTTCTCCTGGGGTCTTTTTTAGCTGGTACTCTTCGGGCATGCAGGATTTGGTCACATGTTTTCTTTAGCTCTGGTAGTTTCTCTTTGATGATGTTCTTGACTATTGGTTCTTCCTGGAGATTTTCTTCTTGGGTCACTGGGACTCCAATGATTCTAAAGTTGTTTCTGTTGAGCTTATCAAAGCCTTCTATTTTCATCTGCTCATATTCTTTGAGTAACTTTTCCATTGTCTGATCCTTTGATTTAAGGCTTTTTTCCAATCTCTTCTGATGTGTAAAGTTGTTATGCATCTCATCTTCCAGAGCACTAATTCTATCCTCATCTGCTTTTAACCTGTTGGAAAGCTCATCCATTATGTTCTTCAATTTATCTACTGAGTTTTTCAGACCTGTTATTTGACCTAATATTTCATTTTGGAGTTTTCTGATTTCTATCTTCATATTCTCTTGATTTTTATTAGTGTTCTGATTTATACTTTCTTTGAGTTCTGTGAGCAACCTCCATATTTCTTCTCTGAACTCCATTTGTGAAAGACTGCTTAGGTGATTGGCCATTGTTGGGTCATCAGAGTTTCCATCTTCATTCTCTATGGCTGAAATTGGTCTGCGTAGTTTTCCCATTGCCACACTTATGCTGTGGGTTTTTCTACGTGTTGTGGTGGTACTCATTGGCTAGGAGGAGTGCACGACCATGAAGCGAAGTGGAGCGGCCACGCTCCTCTGCTTCTACTCCTTGTAGGTGGGCTTAAGGGGGCCAGCAGAGTCAGCTTTATCAGCAACTCTGGCCCCCAAACACTCACCTCAGCCGAGGCAAGCCGTCAGGGGATGAATGCCAGAGAAGATCAAAGTTCCCAGGTTGAAGCAAGCCCGGGGAAGCCCCAAAATGTCTGCCGAGCTTAAGGGGCCCAGCAGAGTCTGTCTTATCTACAACTCCGGCCAGAAAGACACACCTCAGCCGAGGCACGCCCTCAAGGATTTAATGCCAGAGAAGATCAAAGTTTCCAGGTTGAAGCAAGCTGGGGGAGGCCCCAAAATGTCTGCCGAGCCTAAGGGGCCCAGCAGTCAGCTTTATCCACAACTCCGGCCCGGAAACACTCACCTCAGCTGAGGCAAGCCGTCAGGGAATGAATGCCAGAGAAGATCAAAGTTCCCAGGTTGAAGCAAGCCCGGGGAAGCCCCAAAATATCTGCATCACTTAAGGGGCCCAGCAGAGTCTGTCCGAGAGGTGATATTTTTTCTCCAAAATTTTTGTCTGCATTTTGACTACACAGAAACTTATTGTCTTAAATACAGGTATAGAATATACCACATATACACTACCTTTGCATAGATTAAAGGGTTTATTATGACATTTTTGAATACTTTTAAAACCTCATAACTTTACCAACTGTGCAGAAGTGTGATTAGTAGATATTATGGTATTATATAGGCAGCATGTTTATTTAGAAGACCCATTCATAAATATGATATTTGCATTATTGATAGGAGAGGATTGTGTTATAATGGGAAAAATACAAACATGTGAAATGTCCGGACCTCCTAATCTAGCTGCCCAACACAGAGAAATGAAGAGACACCAGACCTGCCAGGCCTTAGGGACTGCAGACACCAGGCTGTGCTGAGAAAGACCTCATCTATCCATTCACACCAGGACTATATAGTTATGTTGGGGTCCGGGATTAGTCCCCCTCTCTTAAGCAGCATCTCTGAGTGTTTTAAGGAGATACAAAGCCATGAAAATTTGTAAAAATGATGACTTATTTCTTTTTGGTGCCAGGGTGACACCAGGGCCAGTGCTAAGGGATAAACCCCAGAGCAAAGACCCTGAAACACAAAACTAACAGCATTACCATTCCTAATTTTACAACTGTGGTCTTTAGCTTAGAAAAACATTTTAACTCAAGCATCCTAACTCAGGAGAAAGGAACATTTGTCACAACAGAGAGACAACCATAAAAACCTAAGGGAAGTTACATATCAATAAAACCTAGGGGAGGTGGTTACATTCTTTATTATGCAGGGTAAGCATTACATATAGGGCTGCATTCCTACCCTAAGGGATGGGAGGGTGGCTATCTTATCGGTATCTTAAAGAAAAATAGACCTTGAGTGAGTTGGGGGTATATGGCCCCTTCCTTGAGCGGGGCTAGGACTTTATCTTTATGTTTGTGCTGACCTGAGGTTTTGATATTCAAAACGAGAACTTTTAAGACCAGGAGGTAGGGGATACCTTCTCCACTGGAGATAGCTCATCTTTTGTTGTCACTGGCTTGCAACTCTTTTTCTCTTCACATGCATCTTTTAAAAAACTGTATAAAGTTATTTGCTGAATAATGAATATCAATTTTTCCTTAAAGGAGGCACATGCAAAAGGCCAGTTATTTGTATTTTACATCAGCTAATTAATATGATGTTTTATTGTAAGGTTGAATAAGATAATTAGGTTTATTTTCAAAATATTTTTTACAAATTTTATTACCTGTGCTACACATATTTGACAAAGTGTGAGGCAGAACCTTCTACTGATAATGCGGGGAGGGGCCAGCACAGTTTAACAGCAGGAAGGCTTAAGGAAAACCTTTTACAGTCTTCAGGTTAAAAGGGTATAGAGAAAAAGCAGTCTTTTAGGTCAATTATAATTTTGAAGCAGTTTTTGGGGATGGCCACTGGGGAGGGAAGCCCTGGTTGGAAGGCTCCCATAGGGACCATGGTTTTGTTTATTTCTCTAAGGTCATATAACAATCTCCATTTTCCCGACTTTTTTTTAATAACAAAAATGGGTGTGCTTCATGGAGAATTGGAGGGCTCAGCTGCCAACTGCTCCTGAACTAACTGTTGGGCAGCTCTAAAGGGTTATTATTGTCAGAAATACCTAGGACACGTTCTACTGCCTCTAAACGTCTACAGAGAAATTCATTATAGGGTTCTTGTGGTCCTTGGCAGACTTAAGTTATAGGAGTGATAACTTGTCCTTCTTTTGGCAGCGCTTTTCAAGCTTGTGTGGCCGCTGCATATGTTTGAACTAAGGCAGCAGAGGGAAGATTTTGTTGATTGGTTGGTGTTTTAAAGTCTCCTGTGCCTGTTAGTTGGGCATATAGTAAATCAGCTGCTTGAGGGTCTCTATTGCCTTACTCAGCCATTCTTATACAGATTTGGCAAAATAAGTTTCCCACAAAAGGTTATTAGAAGGGGAGAGGGTGGCTTTAGCAATTTCTCTCCATTCATGTGGGAGCAGTTCTCCTCCCTCCCTAATCGCATCAAGGCAGGACAAAGTGAAAGGAGCTTGGATGCCATAAGTTCGTACAGCATGAAAGAGATCTGCAATGGGTTTATGATTAATTTGTTTATATTCTGTAATTGCTCTCATTATGGGTCTGTTATCTGGGTTTGGGGGATTAGCCGCTTCGGCTTCCCCAGCCTCGTTGCCTGTGGCACCAGCGGCTTGTTGGCCATGGCATCTAACAGCCGGGTCTTGTTGGTCAGGAGATGCAGCAGCGCCAGCGGCCCCAACGGCAGCCCGTTCACCTTGGGGGACTGGTGCCTGGGAAGCAAACATTTGGAATTGGAGCTTACAATCCTCTATGCCAGCTTGAAGCTGAGAGACTTGAAATTCTAGTTATTTTATTGTTTCTAGTTTTTGCAGGTGATCCTCCAACTCCTTTTTCTTTTGATCTAGGTCTATATTGGACGGTGGACAGGAAATATTTTGGGGGAGTTTAGGGATCAAATCCTCATTGTAGGGAGGAGGGGCTGCCTTAGCAGGGTACTACTGCCTGTGATCATAGGAGGCAGCTTCATCCTCCAATATTTGAACATCTTGAGGATCAAGAGTTTCATCTGCCAGAGGAGCATTAGCAAGGATAGGATAAAAACCTTTAGAGGGATGTATGGGACTTGAGCAGTCATTTAACAAAAGATTGCCTGGGCGATTGGCAAGGCTGCTTGCTCTAGATTGATTGTGAGAGGCAGCATCAATATGTGCTTCAACTTTCTTAAGGATTTCCTTTTTAAAAGGGATCAGAATCTGCATCGGTGATTATTTGTCCTAAAATATTCCAATAGAACTGCATGACCTTCTTATCCTCCTCTTTTCCATATTTTTTCATAATATTCTGCTAATTCTTTATCAATTTGATTTCAAGTGCCGGGAACAACCTGAGGGCGGGTCATTACAAACCATGGACAGATGTCATGCAAACACAAGAAAAATTTTACTAGATCATTCTTTTTAATTTTTACATTCCTTTCAGTCAGTGCCTTTTTGATATTTTTTTACAAAGGCTTCCTCTTTACTTATAGTAGTCCTCATTTTTCTGGGACTATGGGACGGCTCAATTTAGTTGCAACTGTTAGGCTAACCTGTCTGCACCAGCCCTAGCATATGCGAAAAAGGGGGCTTACCGGTGTCTGATGATCAGGCTCTCAAGACGCGCTCCCACGTTGCCATCCGGTCGGTGGTCCGTGTCTCATGCCACTCATTTGGGAGCCACTTGTGACCCCCGGGACCCTGCCCACAGGGTGGACTGAGGATCGCAAAGTAATTCGTGGGTCACGAGTGGGATCTGACCTAAAAAGGAGGAAAAGAAGCTGGGAAAGAAATGAGCTCAAGTCAAGCTTGCTGATCAAGAGCCAAAGTTTATTGAAAGGGGGCTAGCTTTTATAGCATGAGCAAAATACGGAAGTAACAGTCAGTACTTTTCCATGGCAACTATAGTAAAGTAGGGGGGTCGTGCAGGATGGACTTTCCAGTTTTACATTATCTTTATGGGACACAAACATTCTTTCACAATGGTAGCTTAACAGGATGTGTGATCTTATCTTAGCAACTCGGGCGGTTTACTGGAACATCTTGTGACCTTTGCTAACTGAACTATATGGCTGTTCTTTCCTTTAGGTCCATGGGGGAAATGCCACAGTGGCCGCCTGTCAGGTACAAGGGCCTTATGTTTCAGGCATCAGAGACTCCATTTTGCTCTCTAGCTCTAACAGCCTCCAACAAGTTTTTGCTTGGCGTTCATAGGAGATATTCAGAAGACAAACAATATGAGCAATAGGCTAGGATGACAGGTCATAACATTCCCTCTCTTTTTCATTACGCTAAGAACAGGGACCGAACACCTCCTGTCCTCAAAGACTGAGATGTGTACCTTTATACTGGGGAAGCTGTAGGAGAGAGTTTCGCTGCATCTTTCTTGGACTTCTTAGTAGATTTTCAAGTGAATGAAGAAAAGAGCAATAGCAAAGGTGGCAGATCCTTGCAGTCCCTCTCCCTGGTGCTATGCTCACAGCAGGGGCCAGAAAACTCCTGCCTTCACAGACAAAGAGGTGTGCCTTTCTGCTCGAGTGCCTCCAGGAGACTGTTTTTACTGGGGTTTCTTGGCCTTCTTAGGAGAATTTTAGGATACAGAAGAGAAGAGAAATAGGCTAGAGCGACAGATCCTTTCAGTCGCTCTCCTTGTTGCTACACTCACAGCAGGGTCCATAAATATCTTGTCTTCACAGACAAAGATTTGTACTTATTTGAAGGGGCACTTGTTGAAGAACGTTTTCACTGGTTTTTTTGTTGACCTACTTAGGAGAGTTTCAGGACACTGAAGAAAAGAGCAGGAGGTGAAGGCGAGAGATCTTTGCAGTCCCTCTCCCTGTTTCTATGCTTACAGTAGGGGCCAGAAACCTCCCGTATTCAAGATAAATAAGTGAACCTTTCTGAAGGGGCACCTCTAGGAAACTGTTTTTGTGGGGTCATTTTTGGCCTTCCTATTAGTGTTTCAGGACACAGAAGAAAAGATCAATAGTTGAAAGCGACAGATTCTTGCAGTCCCACTACCTTTTGCTATTTTCAGCAGGGGCCAGACACCTTCTTCCTTCACAAACAAAGAAGTGAACCTTTCTTCTAGAGCTCCTCTAGAAGACAGTTTTCGCTTGATCTTTCTTGGCCCTCTTAGGAGACTTTTGAGGATACATAAGAAAAAATCAATAGACAAATGCAACAGGTCCTTGCATTCCATATTCTTCTTGCTATGCTCACAGCAGGTGCTAGACACACTCATGCCTTCACAGAAAGAAGTGTACTTTTCTTCTGGGGAGACTCTAGAAGACAGATTTTGCTCGGTTTTCCTTGGCCTTGTGAAAAGAATTTCAAGAAATAGAAAAGAAGGACAATAGGCAAAGGCCATATATACTTGATATCCCTCTTTCTGTTGCTAAAGTCACAGCAGGGGCCAGACACCTCCCACCTTCTTAGTCAAAGTAGTGTACCTTTCTGCTGGGGCACCTGTAGAAAACAGTTTTCTCTGGGTCTTTCAGAAGACAAAGTACAAGTGCAGTAAGCAAAGGCGACAGATCCTTGCAGTCTCTCTCCCTGTCACTACTCTAACAATAGGGGCCAGACACCTTCTAACCCTCAAAGACAGAGATGTGTATGTTTATGCTGAGGCACCTCTAAGAGACGGTTTTGCTGGATTTTTCTTGGCCTTCTTAGGAGAGTTTCAAGAGAGAGAAGAGATGACAAATAGGCGAAGGTGAGAGATCCTTTCAGTCTCTCTCCCTGTTGCTATGCTCACAGCATGAATCAAAAATCTCCCACCTTCACAGAAAAGATGTGTACCTGTCTGATTGAGTGCCTCTAAGAGACTGTTTTCACTGGTTCTTTGTTGGCCTTCTTAGAAGAGTTTCAGGAGACAGAAGAGAAGAGCAGTTGGTAAATTCGACAGATCATTGCAGTCTACATCCCTTTTGCTATACTCACAGCAGGGACTGGACCCTGTGCCTTCAAAGACAGAGAAGTGAACCTATATGGTGGGACACCTCTAAGAAATAGTTTTCACTGGCCTTCATAGATTTTCAGGAGAGAGAAGAGAAGAGCAATAAGTGAAGAAAGTTTTCACTGGTTCTTTCTTGACCTTCTTAAGAGGTTTTAAGGATTCAGAAGTGAGGATTAATGTGGGAGACTGAGCACCCCACATATCAAAGGAACTCTGAATGAATTTTCCACCGCCTGCCTGATTCAAGCCACAAAAGTTTGCATAGCCCCGAACCAACAGAAAACTCTGCAAATAAATTTAGCTCAGCACAAAGAATCTGGCTTAACCAGATTCCTTAACCTTTCCATGGAACCTGTTTTTTGTGCCTGCTCTCAAGCAGATATGTTTTTGTAAATTATGATCCTTATTGCTTACACAAAAGAAAGATTTAAATGGAAAATAGGCTAAACAAAAAATTGTATTTGCGTAAATATCAATTAGCTATTTGTTTAAGAATTTGTTTCCCCTCCCCTCATCCCGCCAAGTTCCTCCTTATCCTTCCCGCCATCAAAATGTGTTTATGCTCCCATTGGTTAAAATTTTTGTACTTGTACAAATCTGATTGGTTTATGTTTCAATCCTATGTTACTACTCCTCCCACTGGAGCAGGGCATAAAAACCCTGCTCTCCCCTCAATAAAGCCTCTTGACTGGCACACACGTCACCCTGAGCGTTTTACTAACTTCTACAGCTTAATTTTTTAGGTGTTCACAAAAGAGCTTAACACTCGCGAATTATTTGTAGTTGTCTTCTGCCTTCTGTCCTGGTTGAGAGAAAGCTGCTGGCCAGAATTCTCTCCCAATAAAGGACAGGAGCAGAGGCAGTTACAGATTAATAGGAGAAGGCAAGTGATTCTGGCAGTTTCTATCCCTGTTGCAAGGCTCACAGTAGGGGCCAGGCATCTCTCACTTTCAACACAATGAAGTGTACCATTTTGCTGAGGTGCCTCTAGGAGACAGTTTTCTCTGGCTCTTTCTTGGCCATATTAAGAGAGTTTTGGGACAGAGAAGAAAATAGCAATAGGCATAGGCGACAGAACTTTGCAGTAAATCTCTCATTCTCTCTATTGCTATGCTCACAGCAGAGCCATACAACTAATGCTTTCACAGAAAATGAAGTAAACATTTCTGCAGGGGAATCCCTAATAGATTACTCTGGGTCTTTTTTTACCTTCTCCGGAGTTTAAAAAGACAGAATATAAGAGTGATAGGTGACGGCAACATAAACTTGCATTCACTCTTTCTTTTATACTCAGATCAGGGGCCTGACCCCTCATGCCTTTACAGTAAAGAAGTGTACCTTTCTGCTGGGGGTGCCACTAGGAGATAGTTTTCTCTGGGTCTTTCTTGTCCTTATTAGGAGAATTTTAGGACACATAAGAGAAGAGCAATAATAGGTGAAGGTGAGAGATCCTTGCAATCCCTTTTCCTGTTGCTATGCTTAGAATAGGGGCCAGACACCTCCCAAATTCAAGACAAATAAGTTAAACTCTTTGCAGGGGCATCTCTATTAGACAGTTTTTGCCATTTTTGGCCTTCTTAGGAATGTTTCAGTACACAGAAGAGAAGATAAATAGTGGAAGTTGACAGATCCTTGCAGTCCAACTAACTTTTGCTACCCTCACAGTGAAAGGCCCAGTAGTCCAAATACTGCTCTGACACGGAGAAATGAAGAGACAATTACTCAGGCAAAAGCTCAAGTGGGGTTCTTTATTCTGGCAGGCCAGGGTTCATTGCTAGTTCAGAACCGAACAGAGGCAAAGGACCTCGTGGTGTTCTATGTTCCTTCTTATATACCATAAGAAGGGAGAGGGGGAAGGAAGGGGTAGTGACGACTTCCTTCAGGGTGAGACATCCGCCAAGGTAATACAAGGTATTGGTGGGGGCAGGGTAGTGAGGTAGTGATTACTTCCTTAAGGGCGCAACATCCGCCAAGGTTGGTGGGGGCGGGGTAGTGATGACTTCCCTTTTCAACAGCAGGGGCCAGAAAACTCCTGTCTTCACAGGAAAAGAAGTGTTCCTTTCTTCTCATACACCTCTAGTATACAGTTTTTGCTGGGTGTTTCTTTGTCTTCTCAGGATAGTTTCAAGTGAAGGAAGACAAAAGCAATAGGCGATCTGCCTTCACAGACAAAAAGTGTACCATTCTGCTGGAAATCCTATTGGAGAGAGATGTTTCTGTTTTCTTCAGGGAGATAGACTGCAAAGATCTGTCACCTTCACCTACTGATATTTTCTTCTGTCTCCTTAAAGTCTCCTTAGAAGGCCAAGAAAGAACCAGCAAAATCTTACACCTAGAGGCTCCCCAGAAGAAAGGTACACTCCGTTGTCTGTGAAGGCAGGAGTTGTCTGATCCCTATTGTAAGCATAGCATAGTGAATGCAACGATAAGGATCTGTCGCCTTCACATATTTTTCTTTTCTTCTGCCTCCTAAAAATCAGACAACTCCTGCCTTCACAGACAACGGAGTGTACCTTCCTTCTGGGGAGCCTCTAGGTGTAAGTTTTTGCTGGTTCTTTCTTGGCCTTCTAAGGAGACTTTAAGGAGACAGAAGAAAAGATCAGTAGGTGAAGGTGACAGATCTTTGCAGTCTATCTCCCTGTTTCTATCATCATAGGAGGAGCCAAAAAACTTCCCGCTTCACAGAATATGAAAGGTACCTTTCTTCTGGGGAGCCTCTACGGGACAGTTTTCGCTGGGTCTTATTTGGCCTTCTAAGAAGTATTTTTGCAGACATAAAAGAAGAAAAATAGGTAAAGGTTATATGTCCTTGAAGACCCTCACACTGTTGCTACACTCTCAGCAGGGATGAGACACATCCCACTGTCACAGGCAAAAAAGTGTACCTTAATTGTGGGGTGCCTCTAGTATAGTTTTCACTGGTTGTTCTTTGGCCTTTTTAGGAGAGTTTCTGGAGACATAAGAAAAGAGCAATAGGCGAAGACCAGAGTTCTTGCATTGCCTCTCCCTGTTGATATGCTCACAGCAGGGGACAGACACCTCCCGCCTACACAAAGACATACACGTTTCTGCTGAGGTGCCTTTAGTAGACAGTTTTCACTGGGTACTTCTTGGCCTTCTTAGATGTGTTTCAGGAGAAAAAAGAGACGAGTAATATGTAAAAACACAGATCCTTAACTCCCTCTCCCTGTGCTATGCTCACAGCATGGGGCAGAGCTCCTGCCTTTACAGACAAAGAATTGTTTCTTTCTGCTGGCACTTCTCAAGGAGACAGTTTTTCTTGGTCTTTCTTGGCATTTCAAGAAGATTTTTCAGGAGACAGAAGAGAAGACCAATAGGAGAAGGCAACAGGACTTGAAGTACCTCTCCCTGTTGCTACACTCGCAGCAGGAATTAGAAACATGCAGCCTTCACAAAGAAGTGTGCCTTTATTTTTTATATTTTATTTAAACACCTTCTTGACATACATGATTGTGTTTGGGTTTCAGTCATGTAAAGAACATCACCCATCACCAGTGCAACATTCCCATCACCAATGTCCCAAATCTCTCTCCTCCCCACCCGACACCCGCCTGTACTCTAAACAGGCTCTCCATTTCCCTAATACATTCTCATTATTAGGACAGATAAAAATGTAGTTATTTCTCTAACTAAACTCATCACTCTTTGTGGTGAGCTTTCTGAGGTGAGCTGGAACATCCAGCTCTTTTCTCTTTTGTGTCTGAAAATTATTATTGCAAGAATGTCTTTCATTTTTCTTAAAACCCATAGATGAGTGAGACCATTCTGCGTTTTTCTCTCACTCTGACTTATTTCACTCAGCATAATAGATTCCGTGTACATCCATGTATAGGAAAATTTCATGACTTCATCTCTCCTGACAGCTACATAATATTCCATTGTGTATATGTACCACAGTTTCTTTAGCCATTCTTCTGTTGAAGGGCATCTTGGTTTTTTCCAGAGTCTTGCTATGGTAAATAGTGCTGCAATGAATATAGGTGTAAGGAAGGGGTTTTTGTATTGTATTTTTGTGTTCCTAGGGTATATTCCTAGGAGTAGTATAGCTGGATCGTATGGGAGCTCGATTTCAAGTTTTTGGAGGAAACTCCATATCGCTTTCCATAAAGGTTGAAGTAGACAGCATTCCCAACAGCAGTGGATGAGAGTTCCTTACTCTCCACGTCCCCGCCAACACTGTTTATTCTCATTCTTTGTGATGTGTGCCATTCTCTGTGGTGTGAGGTGGTAACTCATCGTTGTTTTGATTTGCAACTCCCTGATGATTAGTGATGTGGAGCATTTTTTCATGTGTCTTTTGGCCATTTGTATATTTTCTTTGTCAAAGTGTCTGTTCATTTCTTCTCCCCATTTTTTGATGTGATTGGATGTTTTTTTTTCTTGTAAATTTCTGTCAGTGCCTTGTATATTTTGGAGATTAGCCCCTTATCTGATGGGTATTGGGTGAATAGTTCCTCCCACTCAGTGGGTGGCTCTTGTATCCTGGGCACTATTACCTTTGAGGTGCAGAAGCATCTCAGCTTAATATATTCCCATCTGTTAATCTCTGCTTTCACTTGCTTGGAGAGTGCAGTTTCCTCCTTGAAGATGCCTTTAGTCTCAATGTCCTGGAGTGTTTTGCCTATGTGTTGTTCTATATATCTTATGGTTTTGGGTCTGATATTGAGAACTTTAATCCATTGGGATTTTACCTTCGTACATGATGTTAGCTTGGGGTATAAGTTCAAATTTTTGCAAGTCGCTACCCAGTTGTGCCAACACCACTTGTTGAATAGGCTTTCCCTGCTCCATTTAAGGATTTCCTGCTCCTTTATCAAAAATTAGGTGACTGTATGTCTGGGGAATATTTTTCCAGTATTCAAGCCTATTCCACTGATCTGAGGGCCTGTCCTTATTCCAGTACGATGCTGTTTTGATGACTATTGCTTTGTAGTACAGTTTAAAGTTGGGGAAAGTAATTCCTCCCATATTCTTTTTCCCAATGATTGCTTTAGCTATTCTAGGGTGTTTATTGTTCCAAATGAATTTCAAAAGTGCCTGATCCACTTCTTTGAAGAATGTCATGGGTATATTTAGAGGGACCACATTAAATCTGTATAATGCCTTGGGGAGTATTGCCATTTTGATTATGTTAATCCTGCGAATCCATGAGCAGTGTATGTGTTTCCATTTCCGCTTGTCCTCTCTTATTTCTTGGAGCAGAGTTTTATAGATTTCTTTGTATAGGTCCTTCATATTTTTAGTCAAGTTGATTCCAAGATATTTGAGTTTGTGTGGCACTATTGTGAATGGGGTTGTTTTCTTAATGTCCATTTCTTCCTTATTACTATTGGTATATAGAAAGGCCATTGATTTTTGTGTGTTAATTTTGTAGCCTGCCACCTTGCTATGAGTCTATTGTTTCTAGAAGCTTTTTGGTAGAGTCTTAGGGTTTTCTAAGTAGAGAATCATGTCATCTGCAAACAGTGAGAGCTTGACTTCTTCCTTTCCTATCTGGATTCCCTTGATATCTTTTTCTTGCCTAAACGCTATAGCAAGTATTTCCAGTGCTATGTAGAATAGAAATGGTGAGAGAGGACAGCCTTGTCTTGTGCCAGAATTTAGAGGGAAGGATTTTAGTTTTTCTCCATTGAGGACAATATTTGCCTCTGGCTTGTGGTAGATGGCCTTAACTATATTGAGAAAGGTTCCTTCCATTCCCATCTTGCTGAGAGTTTTGATCAAGACTGGGTGTTGGACCTTATCAAATGCTTTCTCTGCATCTATTGATATGATCATGTGGTTTTTATTTTGTTGTTGTTTATGTTGTGTTTTATTTTGATAGATTTACGGATGTTAAACCATCCTTGCATTCCTGGGATGAAACCTACTTGACCATAGTGGATGATCTTCTTAATGAGACATTGAATCCTGTTTGCCAGGATTTTTTTGAGGCTCTTTGCATCTGCATTCATCAGCGATATTGGTCTGTCATTTTTATTTTTCGTAGCATCTCTGTCTGGTTTAGGTATCAAGGTGATGTTGGCTTCATAAAAGCTATTTGGAAGAGTTTCCATTTGTTCAATTTCATGAAAGAGTCTTGCCCGGATTGGTAGTAGTTCTTCTTGAAAGTTTAGAAATAATTCATTAGTGAATCCATCTGGGCCTGGGCTTTATTTTTGAGCAGACATTTGATTAACGTTTTCATTTCATCAATAGTGATGGAGGTGTTTAGATATGCTACATCCTCTTCCTTCAACCGTGGAAGATTATAAGAGTCCAAGAATTTATCCATTTTTTCCAGGTTCTCATTTTTAATGGCGTAGAGTTTCTCAAAGTTTCTGAATACCCTTTGAATCTCTGTCATATCAGTAGTGATCTCTCCTTTTTCATTTCTAATACGAGTTATCAAGTTTCTCTCTCTCTTTCTTTGTTAGGTTTGCCAGTGGTCTATCAATCTTGTTTATTTTTTCAAAGAACCAACTTCTGCTTTCGTTGATCTTTCAGATTGTTTTTTGGGTTTCCACTTCGTTGATTTCTGCTCTCAGCTTTGTTATTTCCTTATGTCTTCCTATTTTTGGGTCCTTTTGTTGAGCAATTTCTAGTTCTATTATCTGTGTAATTAAGCTACTCAGGTAAGCTCCTTCTTCCTTTCTGATGTGTGCTTGCAAAGCTATAAATTTTCCTCTCAGTACTGCTTTTGCTGTGTCCCATAAGTTCTGATAGTTTGTGTCTTTATTGTCATTTGTTTCCAGGAACCTTTTGATTTTCTCCTGGATTTCATCTCGGACCCACTGGTTATTGTGTATGAGGCTGTTTAACTTTCAGGTGTTAAAGTTTTTCTTCTGAGTCCCTTTGGAATTCACAAATAATTTCAGAGCCTTGTGGTGAGTGAAGGTAGTCTGCAAAATTTCTATCTGCTTGATATTATGGAGGTATGTTGTATGTGCCAGCATGTAGTCTATCCTGGAGAATGTCCCATGTACATTGGAGAAGAATGTGTATCCAGGTTTCTTGAGATGGAGTGTCCTGTATATATCCACTAGGCCTCTTTCTTCCATTTCTCTCCTCAGGTCTAGTATATTCTTGTTTGGTTTCAGTCTGGTTGACCTATCCAGTGTTGACAAAGCCGTGTTGAGGTCCCCCATAATTATTGTGTTGTTATTGATATTCTTTTTCAGATTTGTCAACAGTTGTATTAAATATTTTGCTGGCCTCTCATTCGGTGTATAGGTTTAGGAGAGTTATTTCTTCCGGCTCTACATACCCCCTGAATAATATAAAATGTCCATCTTTGTCCCTTACAACCTTCCTGAGTATAAAGTTTGCATTATCTGATATTAATATGGCCACTCCAGCTTTTTTATGTTTGCTTGGATAATTTTTCTCCAGGCTTTTATTTTGAGTCTATGTTTGTTCTGACTATTCAGATGCGTTTCTTGTAGGCAGCAGAATGTTGGATTGAGGTTTTTTGATCCATTTAGCCACTCTGTGTCTCTTAAATGGTGCATTTAGTCCATTGACATTGAGAGAAAGAATTGTCCTGGGATTTAATGCCATCTTTATATAGAAATTTGGTGTGTCTTTTGGGTAGTCTTGTCTTAAATTAGGTCTTTCAGTTTTTCTCTTAAGACTGGTTTTGAGTTGTAAAGTTTTTGAGCTGTTTTTTGTCTGTGAAACCAAGTATTCTTCTGTCAAACTGGAAAGTGAGTTTTGCTGAGTACAGTGTTTTAGGTGAAGCATTCATTTCATTCAGTCTTGTCACAATATCTCACCACTGCTTTCTGGCATTGAGTGTTTCTTGTGACAGGTCTGCTGTAAATCTCAAGGATGCTTGCTTGAACGTAATTTCCCATTTTGATCTTGCTGTTTTCAGAATTCTGTCTCTATCTGTGGTTTTTGTATTGTGACTAGGATGTGTCTTGGGGTGGTTTTTCTGGGGTCTCTTTTGGTTGGTACTCTTCGAGCATGCAGGATTTGATCACATATATTCTTTAGCTCTGGAAGTTTCTCTTTAATAATGTTCTTGACCATTGATTCTTCCTGGAAATTTTCTTCCTGGGTCTCTGGGACTCCAATGATTCTTAAGTTGTTTCTGTTGATCTTATCATAGACTTCTATTTTCATCTGTTCCCATTCTTTGACTAATTTTTCCATTGTCTGTTCATTTGCTTTAAGTTTTTTTCCAATCTCTCCTGCTGAATGGAATTGTTATGTATCTCATCTTCCACAGCACCAAGTCTATTCTCAGCTTCTGATATCCTGTCCCAGAGCTTATCCATTTTGTCATTCACTTTGTTTACTGAGTTTTTCAGGCCTGTTAGTTGACATGTTATTTCAGTTTGGAGTTTTGTGATTTCTGTCTTCATATTTTTTTGGTTCTTATTAGTGTTCTGTTCAACTCGATCCATGGTTTCTTTGAGTTCGTTGAGCATCTTTCATATTGCTAGTCTAAAATCCTTATCTGAGAGGTTGATTAGTTGGTTGGTCATTATCTGGTCATCAGAATTTTCATCTTCATTCTCTATGTCTGATGCTGGCCTGTGTTGTTTCCCCATTTTCCCACTTGTATTGTGGGTTTTTCTACATGGTGTGGTGGTATTCATTGGCTAAATGATGCAGACAGCACACTCCTCTGGCTCCGCCCTTTCTGGATGGGCCAACTTGCCTCTAAGGGAGGGGAGTCCTCCATGGATGAAGCCTCACACAGGATCAAATCTTAGGCCCGAGCACACAGCAGAGAAGACAGTCCAGAGAGAAATGCTTTCTTCTGTGATCCAGCACAGTTCTTAGTGTGATTTTTTCTTCTTGTTGCAATGGTGTTCTATCCTTAGAAAGAGCACACGGCCTCGTAGACAGAAACACGCAGGCAGCACTCACAGTTTTTTACAGTCGGGCCCCACTGGGCATGCGTAGTTTCGTTGATTTTCCCTGCCTGACGTCACAAACAGGGGACCGGGCTTCTGCAAAGCATAGCCGGTTTTCACGTTATGGAGTCCTGCCCTGGAATTGGACTCTGGGAGAACGAGTTTTCTGGAGCCTCTTTTCGGCCCACTCCCAAGAGGTTCATACAACAGGATAGTAGACAGACACATGCAGGCAGCACTCACAGTTTTTCACAGTCCGAAGTGTACCTTTCTTAAGTACTGCCTCTAGGATACAGTTTTCATTGGGTTTTCCTTGGCCTTCTTAGAAGAGTTTCAGGATCAGAAGAGAAGGGCAATATGTGAAAGTACAGATCCGTGTAGGAGTTTTCGGTTCACAAAAGAAGGGCAATAGGTAATGGCTAGATATTCTTGAAGTCCCTCTCCCTGTTTTTATGCTTACAGTACGGCCGGACACCTCCCATATTTAAGAGAAATGAAGAAACCTTTCTGCAGAGGCTCTTCTAGGTGACAATTTTGTGGGGTCATTTTTCGCCTTCTTAGGAGTCTCTCAGGACACAGAAGAGAAGATTAATAGTTTAATGTGACAGATCCTTGCAGTCCCACTACCTTTTGCTATGCTCAGCAGGGGCCAGGCACCTCCTGTATTTTCAGACAAAGAAGTGAAACTTTCTGCTGGGGCGCCTCTAGGAGACAGTTTTCACTTGGTATTTCTTGGCCCTCTTAGGAGATTTTAAGAAGACATAAGAAAAGATCAATAGACAAATGAGACAGGTTTGTTTGTCTTGCTATGCTCACAGCAGGTGTTAGACACCTCCTGCCTTCACAAATAAAGAAGTGTACCTTTCTACTGGAGTGCCTCGAGGTGTCAGTTTTTGCTGTTTTTTTCTTAGCCTTCTTAGGAGAGTTTCAAGAGACAGAAGAGAAGACAAATAAGTAAATGAAACAGTTCCTTGGAGTCCATCTCCCTGTTTCTACACTCACATATGGGGCTAAAAAATCTCCCGCTTCACAGAGAATAAATTGTACCTTTCTTCTGGGGAGCCTTTTCAAGATAGATTTAGTTGGGTCTTACTTGGTCTTCTAAGGAGATTTTAAACAGACAGAAGAGAAGAACAACTGGTGAAGGTTACAGGCCCGTGAAGACCTTCACCATTGTGCTATGCTCTCAGCAAGGATCAGAGACATCCCACCTTCACAAACAAAAAAGTGTATCTTTCTTGTGGAGTACTCTAGTAAACTGTATTTGCTGGCTTTTTTCTTGGCCTTCTTAGGTGAGTTTCTGGAGAAATAAGAGAAGAGCAATAGGCGAAGATGAGAGTTTTTACAGTCCCTCTCCCTGTTGATATGTTCACAGATGGGGACAGACACCTCCCTCCTACACAGACAAAGACATGTACCTTTCTGCTGGAGTGCCTCTAGTAGACAGTTTTCACTTGGTGTTTCTTGGCCTTCTTAGCAGTGTTTTGGAAGAAAAAAGAGAAGAGTAATATGTGAAAACACATATCCTTAAGTCCCTCTCCCTGTTGCTATGCTCACAGAAGGGGGAAGAGCTCCTGCCTTCACAAAGAAGTGTTTCTTTCTGCTGGCACTCCTCTATGAGACAGTTTTTGTTGGGTCTTTCTTGGCCTTCCAAAAATATTTTCAGGAGACAGACTAGAAGGACAATATGCGCAGGTGACAGGTATTTGAATTAACTCTTTCTATTGCTATGCACTCAGCAGCAACCAGACAACTCCAATCTTTTTAGTCAAAGAAGTGTACCTTTCTTCTGGGGAGCCTCTAGGAGACAGTTTTCTATCGGTCCTTCTTGGCATTCATAGGAGAGGTTCAAAAAATAAAGGATAAAAACAATAGGCAAAGTCAGCCCTCCCTTGCAGTACCTCTCCCTTTTGTTATGCTAAAAACAGAGGCCAGACACCTCCTGACCTCAAAGACAGAGAATTATACCTCTAGGAGACAGTTTCTCTGGGTCTTTCTTGCCCTTCTTAGGATAATTTCAAGAGAAGAACAATAGGAGAAGTGGCAGATCATTGCAGTCCCTCTTCCTGTTGCTACGATAACAGTAGGTCAGAAATATCCCACCTTCTCAAACAAAGACACGCACCTTTCCACTCACGTGCCTCTAGGAGAATATTTTCGCTGGGTTTTCTTGGCATTCTTAGGAGAATTTCAGAAGATAGAGAGAAGAAAAATAGGTGAGGGTGACAGATCCTTTCAGTTGCTCTCCCTGTTGCTATGCTTACAGCAGGATCCAGAAGTCTCCTGCCTTCACAGACAAAGATATGTACCCATCTGAAGGGGCGCCTGTAAAAGAAAGTGTTCACTGTTTCTTTGTTATCCTTCTTAGGAGACTTTCAGGTCATAGAAGAGAAGAGCAAGAGGTGAAGGCGAGATATCACTGCAGTCCTTCTGCCTGTTTCTCTGCTTACACTAGGGGCCAGAAACCTCCATATTCAAAACAAATAAGTGAACCTTTCTTCAGGGGAATGTCTAGGAGACAATTTTTGCGGGGTCATTCTTGGCCTTCTTAGGAGTCTTTCAGGACACAGAAGAGAAAATCAATAGCTGAAGGCGACAGATCCTTGCAGTCCCATTATATTTTGCTACACTCAGAAGGTGTCAGTCACCTCCTACCTTCACAGAAAAAGAGGTGAATGTTTCTTCTGGGACTCCTCTAAAAGACAGTTTTCATTGTTCTTTCTTGGCCCTCTTAGGAGATTTTAAGAAGACATAAAAGATCAATAACGAATGCTACAGGTTGTTGTAGTCCCTGTTCTTTCTATGCTCACAGCAGGGGCCAGACTCTTCCTGCCTTCAGAGATAAAGAAGTGTATCTTTCTGCTTGGCATCCTCTAGTAGACAGTTTTTGATCGGTGTTTTTGGCCATGTGAAAAGAGTTTCAAGAGACAGAAAAGAAGAGCAATAGGTAAGGCGACAGATTCTTGCAGTCACTCTCCCTGTTGCTACAGTCACAGGAGGGGTCATATCTCTTGCCTTCACAAAGATTTGTAGATTTATGCTGGGGTACCTATAGGAGGAAGTTTTGCTGGGTCTCTCCTGACAGTCTTTGTAGAATTTCAGGAGTCCTGAGATAAGAGAAATAAACAAAAGTGCCAGATACTTGCAGTCCCTCCCACTGTAGCTACGTACACATCAGGGGCCAGACATTTCCTTCTTCAAGACAAAGTAGTGTACCATTCTGCTGGGTCAACTCTATCAGAGAATTTTCATTGGGTCTTTCTTTGTCTTATCAGAAGAGTTTCGAGAGACAGAAGAGAAGAGCAATAGGTGAAAGCGATACATCATTGCAGAACCCCTCCATGTTGCTACACTCACAGTAGGGGCCAGACACCTCCTGACTTCACAAAGAGTGTAACTTTCATCTGGAAGCCTCTAGGAAACAGTTTTTACTGGGTATTTCTTGGCTTCTTAGGCAAGTTTTAGTCGACAGTAGAGAAGTGCAATAGGTTAAGGCGATAGATCCATGTGGTTCCTCTCTTGTTTTTATGCTCCCATCATGGGTCAGACACCTCCTTACAGAAAATAAGAATACTTTTTTTGGGGGGGGGCTCCTCTATTAGATAGCTTTTGCTGAGTCATTTTTGGCTTTCTTAGAAAGTTTTCAGGAGACAGAAGAGAAGAACAATAGACAAAGGCAACAAATCCTTGTAGTCCCTCTCACTGTTGCTATGGTCATTGGCAGGGGTCAGACACTTCCGATTACAGAGACAAACAAATGTACATTTCTGCTGGGGCAGCTATAGGAGATGTGTTTGCTGGGTATTTTTGACGTACTTAGGAGACTTTCAGAGACCAGAAGAGAAGAGCAATAGGTGAAGGCGACAGAACCTTGCAGTACCTCTCTCTCTGTTGCTATGCTCACAGCAGAACCTATGTCTCCACAGACAAAAATGTGTACTTTTCTGCTGGGGTGCCTCTAGGACACAGTTTTAACTGGCTCTTTCTAGGCCTTATTAGCAGAGTTTCCTGACACAGAAGAGAAGAACAATATGTGAAGGCGACACATCCTTGCAGTCCATCTCCCTGTTGCTATGCTTACAAAAGGAGCCAGACATCTCCTGCCTTCAGAGACAAAGATGTCTAACTTTTTTCTGGGTGACTCTAGGAGAAAGTTTTCTCTGCTTCTTTATTGGCCTTCCTAGGAGACTTTCGGGGTCCAAGAATAGAAGAACAACAGGCTTAGGTGACATATCCTTTCAGTCCCTCTCCCTGTTGTGACGCGCACAGCAGGGGCCAAACATCTTCATCTTTAGAGACAAAGAATTGTACTTTTCTGTTTGAGTGCCTTAAGGAGACAAATTTGGATGAGTTGTTTCATCTTTCTGAGAAAGGTTTCAGGAGACAGAATAGAAGAGAATTAAGCAAAGAAGACAGATCCTTGCAGTCCCTCTCCCTGTTGCTATGTTCACAGCTGTGGCCAGACACTAGTGCCTTAACAGAATAGGAAGTGTATCTTTCTGCTAAGATACTTATAGGAGACAGTTTTTGCTTGGTCTTTATTGGACTTCTCAGTTGACTTGATGGAGACAGAAGAGAAAAGCAATAGATGAAGGCAACAGATCCTTGCTGTCCCTCTCCCTGTTGCTAGGCTCACACCAGTTGCCAGACAACTAATGCCTTCAGAGAAAAAGAAGTGTACCTTTCTGCTTGGGTACCTATAGAAGATGATATTCTCTGTGCCTTAATGAAAACACTTAGGAGAGTTTTATGAGCCACAATAGAATAACAAAAGTAAGAATACAGATCCTTCCAGCCCCTCTCCCTCTTGCTGTGCACATAGCAGGTGTGAAACACTTCAGCCTTTACAGAAAATAAAGTGTACCTTTTCTGCTGTGGTGTATCTATAAGAAAGATTTCGCTTAATTTTTTGTCTTCTGAGGAGAGTTTCAGGAGACAGAATTGAAGAGCAATAGGCATAGGCACCAGATCCTTCCAGTCCCTCTCCCTGTTGCTCCGCTCACAAAGACATCAGAAACCTCTGCCTTCAAAGACACAGAAGTATAACTTTCTGCTAGTGCACCTCTAGGAGACAGTGTTCACTGGGTCTTTCTTGGCCTTCTTAGGAGAGTTTTAGGGGACAGAAGAAAGAGCAATAAGTGAAGGAGACAAATAATTGCAGTCCCTGTCCCTGTTGATCTGCACACAGCAGGAGCTAGTCACCTCCCGCCTTCACAGACAAAAAAGTGTAACTATGTTTGGAGGGGATTCCAGGAGACAGATTTCTTTGGGTCTTTCCTGGCCTTCTTGAGAGTTTCAGGAGATAGATGAGAAGAGAAATAGATGAAGGCGAGAAATCATTGCAGTCCCTTACCCTGTTGCTACAAGTAGTTGCAGTCAGACTACTCTTGCCTTCAGAGACAATGAATTGTACATTTCTGCTGGGTTCCTCTAGGAGACAGTATTCACTGAGTCTTTCTTGACATTTTAGGTGAGTTTTAGGTGACAGAGAGAAGAGCAATATGTGAAGGTGAGAGATACTTGCATTCTGTTTTTCAGTTCCTATGTTCACATTATGGGTCAGACACCTACCCTTCTCAGAGAAAAAAGTGTACCGTTTTCTTGAGGTGCCTGTAGGAGACTGTTTTTGCTGGGTCTTTCTTAGAAGGATTTCAGCAGATAGAAGAGAAGAGCAATCAGTGAAGGTGACAGATCTTTGCAGTCTCTCTTCCTGTTACTACTCTCACATGAAGGCCAGACAACTCCTATCTTCACAGACGAAGTATACCTTAATGCTTGCGCACCTCTAGGAAATAGTTTTCACTGGGTTTTTCTTGGTCATCTGAGGAGAGTTTCAGGTTACAGAAGAAAAGAGCAATAGGCGAAGGAGACCAATCTTTGCAGTCCCTGTCCCTGCCCTCACAATAGGGGCCAGAAAACTAACAAATTCACAGATAAAGAAGTGTACCTGAAGGGGGAAGGAAGAAAGCTATGTTCTTGTTCCAGGAACTGGCCTAACTGGTGTTACAGGAACGGGCCCTATAAGTTCTCTTTTGATAAACAAGCCTCTGAACAGGATGAGCGTCCTATGGAGGATCCCCTGGTGCCCCGAGGGAGTATAACTGACCCTTTGGAAATTCTCTGTTAACCATTTTCTTCTGGCTGAGTGCTAAATCTGTATGTCTGTATTTTCCATTGTCTGTAACTGACCTATGTACTTATAAGGAAATCACCATCTACTCTTGATCCCTGCCCCACTACCTGTCTGGTTTATGGTATATAAGTATTGCTGGACCATCAGTCAGGGTCCTCTCACCCGCCTGATTCGGACATGGTGGTGGACCCTGACCGGCCAGAATAAATTGGAGTCTACCTGAGCATTTGCCTGAGTGTCTGTCTCTTCACTCCCTCACGTCGGGATTACTAGATCTAGCCTCTCTGAACCTAACATTTGGCGAGCCAGCCAGGAAGCTCTGATCTGTCCTTACAAGGTGGTGAACTGACAATTCTTGGTAGGCTCTTGATTTTGTGTTTTTGTTGTGTGTGTGTATGTGAAGTGAGTTCCTTTAGTCTTCCAGTGTTGTTTTCGGTGATCAGAAATTCAGACTGAGAGGTATAAGAGAGTGACTGAGGACTTGAGGTCCCTGCCTGACGAGGTTCCAGGAGGTTAGCGAGTTGATGGACACTGGAGCTATCAGTCACAGCCCTGGAGGCGCCCAGGTGCTAGGCAGAATGGCGGGGAGACATTTCTGACTGCTGGATTAAAGCCTGTCTGAATAGAGATCTTTTATTAGGTAGGGTTCATCTTTTGTGTTGTCTAATTTGTTTTTATTGTTCTTTCATCTCTCATGGAGTTGAGAGCATTTGTACATTATGGGGCAGCAGCAGGTGACACCCTTGTCGCTAACCTTGAGTCATTGGTCTGAAGTAAGAAACCGGGCTCAGAATCGCTCTCTGATAGTGAAGAAGGGCAAATGGCAGACGTTTTGTGCAGCTGAGTGGCCAACCTTCCAAGTAGAATGGCCAGCAGCTGGCTCTTTTCCCCTTTTCTTGATTCACAGAGTGAAAGAGGTTGTCTACCGAACAGACCCGCATAGCCATCTGGACCAAGAACCCTACATTCTTATGTGGGAAGATCTCTGCGTCAACCCCCCTTATTGGGTGTTCCCCTTTCTTCCGCCCTATAAACTTGATTTGCAGACTCCTCTGGTACCTACTATCCTTCCCGTCAAGGCGGGAGACATACTGGAGAAGGGGGAAAGGGTAGAAGACCAAATGCCCAGGAGAGATCTGCCCGCGGTGTCCAAAATTTACACTGATATGACTGATTCCTTCTATTTGATCCTCCTCCCTACCGGCTGGCGGCCCATGCAGCTCAAAGCGATGGACCATCAGCGGTAGAACCCTCTGCCCAGCCTCTTTACCCCCAGATGAGTGCCGGTTCAGTGGCCCTATGGCAGGGACCCACAGTAAACAGAAAGGGCTCGACAATGATGGCCTGCCTATTATGCCTTTGAGACTGGTGGGGCCAATGGTGGATGATGGGGGGGGGGGGAATGCCCACCCTGCAATATTGGTCCTTTTTCTCTTCAGATTTGTATAATTGGAAATTCAATCACCCCTCTTTCTCTGAAAACCCTACTATGCTAAAAGATCTTTTACATTCCCTAATGAACACCCATCAGCCGACCTGGGAGGACTGCCAGCATTTGCTCCGCACTCTGTTTACTACCGAAGAGCAGGATCGAATCCTGGCTACAGCAAGAAGAAATGTTATGGGTGCCAACGGCATGGTGACCATGCGGCCTGATGTCATTGATGACACTTTCCCCTTGAGACGACCCAATAGGGACCCTAACACATTCGAAGGTAGGGGGTATCTGTCCACCTATCACCAGACTTTCATGAGAGGTCTCTGGGAAGCGGCTAGAAAGCCCACCAATTTGGCCAAGGTAAAAGAGGTGTTGCAGGGTCCAGACAAGCCTCCCTTGGTCTTCTTAGAGAGGCTGATGGAAGCCTATAAGAGGTACATCCCTTTTGACCCCACTGCAGAGGCCCATCAGGCATCACTTATTATGGCCTTTGTGGGGTGTTGCAAGTCAGCCCCTGAAGAAGTTGACTGATGGAGGGATGGAGGGTGAGGCCTTTCTCCTCCAGCTCAGACCATGCCTCTGTTACCCTGTTCAGTCAGAGGTTCTGAGGTGAACGTGGTGGAAAAAAAGCCAACAGGCAGTCAGGCTTCTGACAAAAACAGCTCTTTATTCTGTGAAGAGGCCTAAGCCAAAAGGCTTAAGAATAGGCCACAAGAAAAAAGCCCCTCACCTTCCACAGACCCTTGATTTTATGCCCCAGAATCAGGTACCAATCAATGGTGGGATCAGGTACCACCCAATGGTGGGAGCAGAATCAGGTACCACCCTAGGGTGGGAGCAGAATGCCAGGTCACACCCTAGGGTAGGGCAAATCACCAATCAGAGTATGATCAGTAACATAATAATCCCATTAAAATGTTTACATACACAACAATTCCACCCGTTTGTTTTTAGTAAACAAACAATATTGTCTAGAATTATTAAAGGAAAAACTAGTCAAATAAAAGAGCGGCTGTTTGCATAAGCACATCACAGGAAAATGTAAAGAAAAACTTCTAACCTAAACACAGGGTATCTAAAACCAGAAACATGTATCAAGGAATCAACTACAAGCTCCTGAGAAGATAAATCTACGATGTACATAGATCCTTCAAAGAGATGTCAGAAAAGTTGTGTAGCAGAAGAGAAGAAGCACCATTTCTTTATTTGTTGTTGTTGTTGTTGGTTTTTGGTATTTGATTTTTGGGTCACACCTGGCAGTGCTCAGGAGTAACTCTTGGCTTCATGCTCAGAAATCGCTCCTGGCAGGCTCGAGGGACCATATGGGATGCCAGGATTCGAACCACCGTTCTTTTGCGTCTAAGGCAAACGCCTTAACTGCTGTGCTATCTCTCTGGCCCCTTTTCCATTCAAGTCCAGTTAGACCAGTAAGCCCATCTTTGAGGGCATTGAACTAGGCCTTTATTTCGGAGGAAGAGGCATATACACCCCCTGCACAGTGGGGAGCCACTGCAATGATGATCAATAGGTATCTGAACTTTTTTTTTTGGGGGGGGGGCCACACCTGGCAGTGCTCAGGGGTTACTCCTGGCTGTCTGCTCAGAAATAACTCCTGGCAGGCATGGGGGACCGTATGGGACACCGGGATTTGAACCAACCACCTTTGGTCCTGGATCGGCTGCTTGGAAGGCAAACGCCGCTGTGCTATCTCTCCGGGCCCAGGTATCTGAACTTAATCCAAGTTCTTAATCCAGGCTGAAGTTCATATGATGTCCGAAATTGATGTAACAACACTGTCTATTATTTATAGATGGAAGCTTAAGTCACAAACCAAAACAAAATGTTTAAGACAGAGACCCTCCTTGTATAAATAAACAACTTGAGGGCCCATCTCAAATGGATGGAACCTCCTATAAACCTAGTATTTTGCCTATGATGCACCCATGCAAAAAAACCCTGAGGACAAAAGTATTAATTAGGAAATTATAGACAACAATATCTAACCCACTAACATAAAGACAAGAAAGCAAAACCCTAATGTAATACAACATTAATTCCTAAGTTTAAAAACTAAAATAGTAAATCATTAATTATAATAGTCAAAAGAAGTGTAGTACCAAATATAAATTCAAAGGATTACAATTACAAGAAAAATACAAAAGGTGAAATTTCTACAGAGTCCAATACCAATCTGTAAAGATGAGGGGTCTGGAACTTCGAAAAGACAGGCAAAAGACACTTGATGGGTCTGGAAAAGCAGGTTGAAGCCTGGTACAGAAGATAACATCAAGCTGAATGAAGAAGGAAGGCCAGTACAGTCATCCATGTGTTGAGGCATCCTCAAGTGTTACATTATTACCATCATAAGTTGGTTGGGCTTATGCATTTCCTTTGATATTGGTGCAGTCTTGGGGTCACCATTGTAAAAATGGTTAACAATAGCATTGTGTACGTGGATGGAAAACCAGAAATTCAGATAGCACAGTTTAACTGGGATCCAGAGACTGTGGGTCTTATACATGGATCTTTTATCTGGGGTTATATTGTAACACAAATTCCAGGTGGCTTCATTTCCAACAAGCTTGCAGCAAACATGGTACAAAACTCCAACAGTCACGAATTTCTTCCTCAGCCCGAGATCAGGAGGCTTGTAGTTGTGGGTGAAGGAGATGAGTTGCACATGTGAAGGAAATCCTGAAA
This sequence comes from Suncus etruscus, assembly GCF_024139225.1. Classification (NCBI taxonomy): domain Eukaryota; kingdom Metazoa; phylum Chordata; class Mammalia; order Eulipotyphla; family Soricidae; genus Suncus; species Suncus etruscus. The sequence continues at coordinate 52,702,226 of NC_064868.1, read as the reverse complement.
ATTAAATGTTAAGGACTAGGAAGAGAGAAGGAAGGATAAGGAAGACTAAATTGGGGAAGATAAATTTAGGAAAAAGGAACTATATACAAAATATGCAAAACAGACAGATACTGGACGAGACATACACATACAGACTTTACAAAAAATATGGCCATAACACTCACTCATACCAAAAGATATTTGTTGGAAAGGATCCAAAATATAGCAAAAGAAAAAAGAATTCAGCTGAATCAACTATAAGCACTTTAAAATGTAATAGCCGGCAACTGTTTAGATGAATCATTTCAAAGTCAAAAAAAAATTTTAATGGCAGAGCAGAGCAGATCTGAAAGAGAATTTCATGCATAATGCAAACATGGTAAACTCTACTATTAGTGTATAACAGTATATATACAAAGTTAATTTATAACAGTAACTATGATAGTCAATCATAGGCGAGAAGCACTGTGAAGAAAGTCCACTTAAAAAGTATCATTATGTCAACGTCTTAAAACCTAAATTGAGGGAAATAAAGCAATGATGTTAAAATAAAAAGAGTGAAAGTTGTTAAATGAGTATACCTAGAAAAAAAATTAATATGATGAGAAATTTTTCTTTCAGGTGAACCTTGACTAAATTAAATTGTAAGATTTCATGATTAGGCAACTTCCTTCAGCCTTGATGCTAATCCAGGTAGGGAAGCCCCGCCCAAACACGATGCCCGTGTAAACCGCTTGAACTCTATAATGTTCGCGAGAATATAGCTTAACACAACTTATAGGTATAGCCAGCTCAGACCTAACACCAAAATTTTTTAAATAATCAAGAGCCCATAAAATGGGGAAGAAAAGGTGGGCACTCAGAGACCTCCGAGCCCACCAGTCTTCGTGCTTTTCCCTAAAGTGAGTGCAGCGCCCAGAGGCCGCTCCACCTGGGGCATAGAGACCCCCATGTCCACGACCCCCACCACGCCAGTGCCAAGGAACAGTGCATTCTCCTGGGACCCTGCCACGTGGGTGCACTCCAAAGCATACCAATAAACGCAAAGAAATATGGGTAAATCAAAGAGAACCCTAACATCTGAAAATAAGGAGACACACCCTAACAAGTTTCCAAGTCTGCCAAAACGCATAGATCTGTGGGAAGGCGACCTAAAAGCAGCAATGAGGATGGAAATGCAACAATTGATAAAAGAATTGAAAGAAACATTACCTACCGAGTACAAGAAATCTATGGATGAACGAATCATCCTAATTAAAGAAGAAATGTTAAAGAACATGAGAGATTCCATACAAAAAGAAATGAAGGAATTAAAAGACAAAGTAACAAGCCTTACAAGCAGAAACACAGAGTTGGAGAAACACATTGAAGAATTTGAAGGAAAACTGCAAACAAAAAATGATCAAGAAACCAACAAAAAAATAAAAGGCAAAGCACTGGAAGGAAAAGTCCAGTATCTAATGAACAAGGATAAAAGAAACAATATAAGAATTGTGGGTATACCAGAAGGGAAGGAAATAGGGAAAGGGGAAGAACAAGTAGTCAGAGAAATAATAGCAGAGAACTTCCCCACCCTCTGGAAAGAAACTCTAATGCTAATCCAGGAAGTGAAAAGAGTCCCTAATAAAATAGACCCTAATAAACCAACACCAAGACATATAGTAATCCAAATGGCAAAAAGCAAAGAGAAAGAGGAACTCCTTAAAGCAATAAGAGAGAAAAAATCTCAAGTACAAAGGTAGGGACATAAAAATCAAACCAGATCTCCCATTCGAAATAATTCAAGAAAGAAGACAGTGGAATGAAATATTTAAACGACTGAAAGAAACCTACACCCTAGGGTCCAATACGCAGCAAAACTATCATTCATATGGGAGGACAGACTAAAAACATTCTCAAACAAGAACGAGCTTGAACTATTTGTGCAAACAAAACCAATCCTAAATGACCTGCTCAGAGATGAATTACACAATTCAAACCCCAAATTGTAACAAAAACCACCCTACACAACACAACTGCACAAGAGTCCTCTCTATCAATAATCTCCCTAAATGTTAACGGACTGAACTCTCCAATTAAAAGACACATAGTAGAGAACTGGATTAGGAAAAATAAACCAGACTTCTGCTGTCTGCAAGAAACACACCTACAACTACAGGATAAGCACAGGCTTAGAATAAAAGGATGGAAAGTAATTCTTCAGGCCAATAGAAAAGAAAAAAGAGCAGGGACAGCCATTCTTATATCAGACCAAATTGCATTCAACCTCAAGAAAGTGATCAGATACAAAGAGGGTCACTACTTACTGATCATGGGAACAGTAGATCAAGAAACACTAACCCTGGTCAATATCTATGCACCTAATGTAGTGTCAGAAAAATATGTGAGGGAACTGCTCGTAAACCGGGAGAAACACATGAAGGGAAATGTGATAATAGTGGGGGACCTCAATACTCCACTATCACCACTGGACAGATCCATCAAACAGAAAAAATAGCAAAGAAATAAGAGCTCTAAATGAAAAATTAGAAGATTTGTGGCTAATAGACTTATATAGAGCCCTCCATCCCCAGAAAGCAGAATACACATTCTTCTCAAGCCCACATGGAACCTTCTCCAGAATAGACCATGTCTTAAGATACAAAGCCAACCTATATAAGACCACAAAGGTAAGGATCATTAGAAGTACCTTTTCAGATCACTATGCAACAGAGGACAAAATTGACCACAAGAAGAAGCAATGGAGAAAAACTAATACCTGGAGATTAAACAACAAGTTACTCAACAACAGCTGGATCAAAGAACAAATCAAGGAAGAAATAAAAAGATTCCTTGAGACAAATGACAATGAAGAGACAACATGTCAAAATTTGTGGGACAGAGCAAAGCAGTAATTAGGGGGAAACTCATAGCAATACAGGCCTATGTCAAGAAACAGGAAAATAACAAAAACAAGAGTTTAAAAGATCACCTCAAAGAATTGGAACAACAGCAACAGAGGAATCCAACCACAACCAGAAGACAAGAAATAATAAAAACCAGAGCAGAAATAAACATAGAAACTAAGAAAACAATACAAAAAATCAATGAGACCAGGAGTTGGTTTTTTGAAAAAATAACCAAGATAGACAAACCACTGGCAAAACTCACCAAAAAAAGAGGGAAAACACCGAAATCAGTAGGATCACAAATAAAAGGGGAGAGATTACAACAGAACCCCAAGAAATATAACATATCATGAGATCATATTATGAACAACTATACTCAACCAGGCTAGAGAACCCAGAAGAAATCGACAGATTCTTGGAAAAACACCCTCTTCCAAGACTGGAAAAGGAAGCTCTAGAAAGCCTGAACAGACCAATCACCTCAGAGGAAATTGAAGATGTAATTAAAAAACTCCCTAAGAACAGAAGCCCAGGCCCAGATGGATTTACAAGTGAATTCTATCAAGAATTCCAAGAAGACTTACTACCACTTTTCCATAGGCTCTTCCAAAAGATAGAAAAAACAGGAATCCTCCCTAACTCCTTTTATGAGGCTAATATCAAACTCATTCTCAAAGATGGCAAAGACACCACCAAGAAAGAAAACTAGAGACCAATCTCACTAATGAACATAGATGCAAAGATACTCAACAAAATCTTAGCAAACCGAATTCAGCACTTCATCAAAAAGATCATACATCATGACCAGGTGGGATTTATACCAGGAATGCAAGGTTGATTCAACATACGCAAATCAATCAACATTATACATCACATCAACAACAAGAAAGACAAAAACCACATGATCATATCAATTGATACAGAGAAGGCATTTGACAAAATTCAACACCCTTTCATGTTAAAGAGACTCAGCAAAATAGGCTTAGAAGGAACCTTCCTCAAGATAGTTACAGCTATCTATGAAAAGCCTACAGCCAACATTATACTTAATGGCGAGAAAGTAGAAGCATTCTCACTAAGGTCAGGAACTAGGCAAGGCTCTCCACTCTCTCCACTCTTATTCAATATAACCTTAGAAGTCCTAGCAATAGCAATCTGACAAGAGAAGTGAATCAAAGGAATCCAAATTGGGAAAGAGGAAAACAAACTATCTCTATTTGCAGACGATATGATGATATACATCGAAAACCCTAAAGAGTCCACAGTAAAACTCCTAGAATCAATTAACCAATACAGCAAAGTGGCTGGATACAAAGTCAACACAAAAAAGACAGTGGCGTTTCTATATACAAACCACGAAGTCGAGGAGAGAAAAATTAAAAATACAATTCCATTTAAAATAGTATCAAAAATATCAGGTACCTAGGATTCAAGCTTACAAGGGAAGTGAAAGACCTATATAAGGGAAACTTCAAAACACTTCAGAAAGAAATTGAAGACGATCTAAAAAAATGGAAGAACATCCCATGCTCATGGATAGGTAGAATTAACATAGTCAAAATGACTATCCTACCCAAACTACTATATAGATTTAATGCAATCCCTATCCAAATCCAGACACCATTCGTTAAAGAAATAGAACAATCAATCACAAAATTCATCTGGAACCACAAAAGACCCAGGATAGCCAAACACATACTGGAAAAGAAGAAGCTGGGTGGCATCTCCTTACCTAACTTGAACTATACTATAAAGCCATAGTAATCAAAACAGTATGGTACTGGAACAGAGACAGGACCTCAGACCAGTGGGTCAGAACAGAATTCCCAGACATAAACCCCAAGATATACAGCCAACTAATATTTGATAAAAGAGGCAAGAACATGAAATGGAACAAAGAAAGTCTATTCAACAAATGGTGTTGGTACAACTGGAAAACCACATGTACGAAAGTGAAGATCAACCCATACCTCACCCCTTATACAAAAGTCAACTCAAAATGGATCAAAGACCTTGAAATTAGACCTGAATCTATAAAGTTTATTGAGAATAAATTAGGCAGAACACTTGAAAACCTATATATCGAAAAGGTCTTCGAGAATGGAGCACCATTGGCAAGAACTTTAGTATCAAACATAAACAAATGGGACTACATCAAATTAAAAAGCTTTTCCATGGCGAAAGAAACCCTACTTAATGCAAGAAGACAGTTAACAGAATGGGAAAAAATATTTTCATTTGACATATCAGATAAAGGGCTGATATCTAGAACATACAAAGCACTCAGAAAGCTGAGCCCCCCAAAACCAAATAAAGCCATTAAAAATGGGGAGATGAAATGAATAGACAGTTCTCTGAAGAAAACAAAAGGATGACCAACAAACACATGAAAACATGCTCACCTTCACTCATCATCAGAGAGATCCAAATCAAGTCAACAATGAGATACCACCTTATACCAGTGAGGCTGGCTCACATTAAAAATAATGGGAACAATCTCTGTTGGCGGGGATGCGGTATGAAAGGAACTCTCATACACTGCTGGTGTGAATGCCCCCTAGTCCAACACCTATGGAGAACAGTCTGGAGAGTGCTCAAAGAACTCAGAATTGAGCTGCCATTTGACCCAGCAATTGCTCTCCTAGGTATCTAACCCCAAGTTGGAAGGACATTCATTCCAAAGTATGTGTGCACCCCACTATTTATCACAGCACTCAGTATAATAGCCAAGTCTTGGAACCAACCTCGATGTCCAACAACAGATGAATGGATCATTAAGATGTGGTATCTATACACAATGGAATATTACATGGCAGTCAGAAATGATACAATCACAGACTTTGCAGCAACATGGATGGACCTAGATCATATTATATTAAACGAAGTAAGTCAGAAGACAAAAGAGAAACACAGAATGGTAGTACTATTCTGAAGCACCCAGAACATACATTTTATACACAACTAATACTCAACAATCAAATAACAGGGTTTAACAGGGTAGAAACTCCAAACACTGCAATAGTCAATGTATACTTCGGAGCAGTGCCCAAAATACTTGAAAAAGGAACAACGCAAACTCTTGACTACACATTATACCACAAAGAAAACAGCAACACCAAAACTGCAGCATAGAGAGAACAGGTATGTAATCAACCTTCCACAACATAGGCCCACAATAATCTCTTAGAGATCATATACAGGAACACAGGTGAAGTGTCTCCAATGGAAATCACTGTCTCCAATGGAAACATCCCATAACACTACGTTTTAATGCCTTTATCTTACTATATTTAAAATAACCTCTCAGCTTGTATGTCCACAGGCGTCCTTGGATACAAATGGCGGACAAACTAAGACGGCAGCGCAGGATACCACACGAGATACCATACCTAGCTTGCACTACGAGATGGCCCCGAGAAAACTCTTTAACATACACTTTATCTCTAGGTTATACCTTCTTTTAGGAATTGAAGCACGTGACCAGTCAGACCACCGAAGCAGTAACTGCGACATACAGACTTAAACTACAGGCTCTATTCTTCTAACACATTCAAGCAAACTAGCATTCCCTTGCTATTCTCTCCTCTCTTCTCACTACTTTCTTTTTTATTTTTTTCTTCATTTTTTTCTTTTCTATTCTTCTCTTTACTTTTTTCCTTTTCTCTTCCCCCTTTCTTTCTAATGTATTTTCTCTTTTCTCCCTTCCTACCCCTTCCATATGCCTTCCCTTACCCTCTTTTGAAATCCAACTATCCCTTCACCCCCCAATCCCATACAGACCTCCCGCCATATTAAAACTCTCCACCCTCAGTCCTTAATGTTTTAGGCATCAAGATTGACCTCCCACCCCAACGAACCAGTACCCAGCACCCAGACGAGAGCACACCCAGTCAAACCCATACCTCGTCTCCTGCAAGAAATTGCAGCCAACTTCCCTGCGGATTCATGCTGCGCGGCCCTCCCTACCAACTCCCCCTAACGTGGACTGTTACTTGAAACTGGACTTAGGCCTAAAAGTATCCTCAATGCAAGAACTCTTCCAGGACCTCCCTGCCGCAAATCTTTTGCCAATCTGAAGAAGATCAGGGGATGGGATGGAAAGATGCCTGGGAACCCACACACCACAAGAATAACCCAAAAGACAATGGGAAAACCTGTACTTCCAACATAAGCATAAGACCTGTATTGCACCACCTCTTTACCTGCTTTTCCCCAAATGTAAGATAGTCTTTTGCATCACTTTGGTCCTTTAAATACTTTGCTAACTCACTTAAAAAATGTCTGACCTACATATACATATGTAAGCACATACATTTTTATTCCCTATTTTTTCTATTTTTTATTTTTTATCTTTTTTGGGTATGTAACCTGTTTCTGTTTTCCCCTTTGACCACCCCCAAATGCACCGACAATATAATGTAGCACCATTTCCCCCTGCAAAGGCACACTAAAAAAGGGGAAATCTTACATATAATAAAGAGCTCTTATCTACTAGAGATAGGAACTCATAGTTGTTTACAATACAAGGATATCTCTTACCTTGAAAATATGTCATGTGGAATCAACTTAGACCTCAGGTGAGTAGATACCATCCGTCCAGCCTTGAACCCTGGATCCCAGACATAGAAACGGCACAGTTCTTTACAAATGCTACAGGAAACAAATCCCATCCAGAACAGCCTTAATACTGCGAGGTCACCAACAAGTGCCAGTTCTAATATGACATCCTGACAACGAGGAAAATGGGAACAACTTGACCTAAGTGCAGGTTATCCTACCTTACCAGCTAACGACAAGACACAATCAGAAGACTTGTCACCCTTTGGTAGGTCCAAAAGCCAAGATTGCGATTTACAGATGACTGGCTGCTAGAACCATGACCAGACTGTATACAGCCTGGGACCAATAAAAAAGCCTTAGCCTAGGGTTTGAACTACGACCTGCACAATAAACATGATCCCCAGTTCCAAAGGTCTGGCAGAGACCATAACGGAATGGGGCTTCTGGAAGCACAAAGAAAGACACTATCCTAGGTGCCATCCTAGGTTCAGTGCAAAGACCAAGATCACCAACCACAGAAGTGGATTAAAATGACACTGACAGAACAGAAGTTCTAGAACCACAAAGTCTGACTTCATCATAAATCCCACCCCTGGATCTGTGCAGATACTGAGATCCCTAGACATAGAGGCCTGATTGTATCACCCAGGACAGAGCAGAGGTCTTCCAAACACCACAAAAGCACCACCGGGAGAGTAAATGATCCTGAACAGAGTCTATAGTTGATCCCATGACAATACACTCAAGAGCGGAGAAATCCCATATCTCTTAGGCCAAGTGAATTGTGGATTCCTTTTCGAATGACCCCAATATTTACTGTGCCAGGGCAGGAGGGAAAAAACAAAAAGCACAAAACATTTTTATATATTATTTTATCTTCATTTATTATTATTATTTTATTTACCTATCTATTTTTGGTCAATTTCTCTGTTTGGGTGTGATTATTGAAGTTGTTGTCCCCAGTTATACTTATTCTTTCTCTTCCTTTCTGTTCTTTCTTTATATGCTATGCCATGTTTCTTATAGCAAAACCACGGTGGTTTTTTGTTCTTTGTTTTTTTTTTTTGTGCTTATCGTTATTGTTGGAGTCCTCACTGGATATTTGATACTTCTTTTTGTACTGGTGGAGTGTTTCACCTTCTTTCTCTCCTTTGTCTCTCAAACTGATGATGAGAGCCTCTAGAAGAATTCCGCTTATTTTCGGCGTATTAGACTTTTACCCCAGTTTATTACTTTTCTCTCCTTCAAACAAAACCACGTAACTTGAACTAGCTAGTCCTGCCCCCCAGTTGGAGGGGGAAATAAGGGAGGCACCAGGACCGAACAGATGCAAGACTACTAAGTAGTAGGCTAGATACAGAGGAGACCACATATACTAGCAACCCTGGGGGTGAGGGAAGAGGATATGGGAGGTAGGACAAAAATGGAGGTGTAGGGAGGACAATTTGGTGATGGGAATCCCCCCTGATTTTATGTAAATATATACCTAATATATTATTGTCAACAATATGTAAGCCACTATGATCAAAATAAAAATTATATTAATAAAAAGATTTCATGATTAACTGAGACCTAGAGCAATAATAAAATTAAGACATAAATCCACCATACAATGAAACACATTGGGGGTCCATGATTTTCAATCCTATTCATTGATCATGCCTGTGGAAAGAATCATAGAGCATTAATAGCAACCGATAAGGAAGTGAAAAGATTATATGGTGTTCATTATAGATCTTTAAGAAGTATAAAACAGGATGTATGCTGCTGTGTATTTCACCAATGGGACTTTTTTGATCTTGTCATCAAAATTGATCCAGTGTTGTTTTGCAGCAATTTTACACTATAAAGTACAGTGTCCATAGTGAACTTTACCATAATGGTTTGACACCGATGATAAGTTGTATTTCTTAATCTTGCTTTTATTCTCTGAAGTGAATTCTACTAAATTGAGGTCTTCTACAGGAAAATCCACATACGTGTGCAATTTTTTTATTTGTTTGCCATCAAAAGCAAAACATTTCAAGTGTATTATAAGTACTGGTGGCAGTTTCCATAAATACATTTTCTTTGAAAAATATCTTCTAGTTTTGCAGCTGTTGCACTAAACTTTGTTGTCATCCCTTAACTCTTCTTCTTTAAAAAATTCAGAGAGGCATTCCTGTAATGTACATTTATCTGTAGATGTGACAGCCAGAGAAAATGAACAAATATAAACCTCAGACTTTTGGTGGCATGTGAGACACTGTAGTATAGATTTGAATTGTCCTTGAAAGAGATCATAAATAATAGATTTGTGAGAATTTTGGTGTTCTGGACTAAATTGTTCATAATTTTCATTTTCCATAAGATGTGTAGTTTATCTGTCATTAGATTCACAGTAAGCAAATCCTGATATAGTCTCTCTATTAGAAACATCAGTGTTGATCCTGCTGCTTGTGTCCAGCTAACTGGTCATTAAGTAAACCAATTGTTTCTTTGAAGCTTTCAGGGTTAATATATCTATTAAATCCATTTCCCATGGTTTTGATGAGCCGACCAAATCCCTCAGCTAATTTACCTTCATGCCCCATTGGATTTTTCTTGTTAATATCCTCTTTATAATGATCTTGATGAAAATACTGAATCAAGTCTAAAATACTACACAAGCATTACAATATTGAGTTCATGTAGCAAGAGTTTCCTATATTTTGAAGCCCACTTAAGACAGGTTCCTTTCTTTTCTTTAGCATCTCAGAGTGTAAAGTTTATTACTACCATCAGTCTCACTCAATGTATGGTGTGTGACAGCTAAAGCCTTGTTCCCTGCCCCTGAGACCTCAGCAATATTACTGTTGTTAGTGTCTTGAGTATTCTGTTTTTGCTCTGAAGCAAAAAGCAATAGGCAAAGGCCACAGACCCTTGCAGTTCCTCTCCCTGTTGTTATGCTCACAGCAGGGGCCATGCAACTAACACTTTCAGAGAAAAAAGTAGTGTACCTTTCTGCTTGGGCACATCTAGGAGGCAGTTTTCGCTGAGTCTTTCTTGGAATACTTAGGAGAATTCCAGGAACCAGAATAGAAGAGCAAAATGTCAGATGACAGATCCTTGCAGTCCCTCTTACTGTTGTTATGCTCACAGCAGGGACCAGAAACCTTCCGACTTTACAGACAAAGAAGTGTACCTTTCTTCAGTGACCCCTCTAGAAGACAGTTTTTGGTGGGCCTTTCTTTGCCTTCTTATGAGAGATTCAGTGGTCAATAAAGAAGAGCGACAGATCCTTGCAGTCCATCTCCCTGTTGTTATGCTCAGAGCAGGGGCCAGACACCTCCCGACTTGATATAAAAAAACGTGTACCTTTCTGCTGGGGCTATTCTAGGAATCAGTTTTCACTGGCTGTTTCTTGGCCTTCTTAGGATAGTTTCAGGAGACAGAAGAAACGAGCAATAGGTGAAGGCAACACAACCTTGCACTCCCTATCCTTGTTGCTACACTCACAGCAGCAGCCAGACACCTCCCACCTTCACAGACAAACAAGTGTGCCTATCAGCTGGGGCATCTCTAGGAGACAGTTTTCACTGGGTCTTCTTGGGCCTTCTTAGTAGTGTTTTGGGAGACAGAAGATATGAGCAATATGTGAAATAGACAGATCCTGCAGTCCTTCACCTTGAATCTACGCTCACAGCAGGGGCCAGAAACCTCCAGCCTTTACAGACAAAGAAGTGTACCTTTCTGTTGGGGTGCCTCTAGGATACAGCTTTCTCTGGGTCTTTCTTGGCCTTCTTAGGGGCTTTCAGGGCAGAAGAGAAAGAAATCGTTGAAGGTGACAGATTCTTGCAGTCCCTGTCTCTGTTGCTACATCACAGCAGGGGCCAGATATCATGGCATTCATAGAAAAAAAAGTGTTCCTTTTTGATAGGCACCTCTAGGAGACAGTTTCACTTGGTTTTTCTTGGCCTTCTTATGAGAGTTTCAGGACACAGAAGAGAATAGCAATACGCAAAGGCGACATATCCTTGCACTCTCTCTTTTTCTCTCTCTCTCTCATTTGCTACACTCACAGTCAGGGTCAGACACCTTGCCTTCACAGAAAACAAGTTTATCTTTCTGCTGGGCCACCTCTCAGAGACAGTTTTTGCTATATCTTTGTTGTCCTTCTTAGAAGAGTTCCAGGGGGCAGAAGAAGAGCCATAAGCAAAGGGGACAAATTGTTGCAGTCCCTCTTCCTGTTGCTCCACTCACAGCAGAGGCCAGACACCTCCCAGCTTCACAGATAAAGAAGTGTTCCTCTCTCCTGGGGTGCCTCTAGGAGTCAGTTTTCGCTGGATCTTCTTTGGCCTATTTGGAGTGTTTCAGGTGACAGAAGAGAAGAGCAATAGGCGAAGGTGACAGATTCTTGCATTCCTTATCCTTATAGCTGCATTTACAGAGGGGCCAGACACTCTTGCCTAAACAGATAGAGAAGTGCACTATTCTGCTGGGACCTTTCTAAGCGACAGTTTCTGATGGGTCTTTCCCTTATTAGGAGAGTTTCAGGGGTCAGAAGAGATCACTAGGTGAAGGAGACAGATCCTTGCATTCCCTCTCTTTATTGCTATGCTCACAGCAGGGGACAGACACCTTCCGCCTTCACAAACAAAGTAGTGTTCCTTTCTGCTGTGGTGCCTCTAAGAGGCAGTTTTCTCTGGGTCATTATTGGCCTTCTTAGGGGCATTCAGATCAGAAGAGATAAGTGGGTGAAGGTGAAATATCCTTGAAGTCCCTCTCTCTGTTGCTCACAGCAGTTGTCAAACACCTCGCCTTCACAAAGAAACAAGTGTATCTTTCTACTGGGGCACCTCTAAGATAGAGTTTTTGCTGGGTCTTACTTGTCCTTCTTAGAAGAGTTCCAGGGGTCAGAGAAAGAGCAATAGGCAAACACAACAGATTTTTGCAGTCTCTCTTCTTGTTGCTCTGCTTACAGCAGGGGCCAGACACCTCCAGCCTTCACAGACAAAGAAGTGTACCTTTCAGCTGGGGCACCTCTAGGAGACAGTTTTCACTGGGTCTTTCTTGGCCTTCTTAGAAGAGTTTCGGGGGACAGAAGAGAAGAACAATAGGCAAAGACGAGAGATCATTGCAGCCCCTGTCGCTGCTGCTATGCTCACAGTAGGGGCAAGACACCTTCCACCTTCAGACAACGAAGTGTACCTTTCTCCTGGGGTGCCTCTAGAACAATTTTTCTGTGTTTCTTGGCCTTCTTAGAAGAGTTTCAGGGAGGTGCTGTAGAAATAGCATAGAGGTAAGGCATTTGCCTTTCATGTAGAAGGTCATTGGTTCAAATCCCGGCATCCCATATGGTCCCCTGAGTCTGCCAGGAGTGATTTCTGAGCGTAGAGCCAGGATTAACTCCTGAGTGCTGCTGGGTGTGACCCAAAAACCAAAAAAAGAGTTTCAGGGGAAGGAAGAGAAGAGCAATAGGTGAAGTCGAGAGATCATTACAGTCCCTCTCCTTGCTGCTATGCTCACAATAGGGATCAGGCACCATCCACCTTCACAGATAAAGAAATGTACCTTTATCCTGGGGCACTTTAAAAATACAGTTTTCACTTGGTCTTTCTTGTCTTTCTTTGATTTCAGGGACAGAAGAGAAGATCAATAGATGAAGGTGACAGATCCTTGCAGTATTTCTCCCTGTTTCTACTCTCACAGAAAGGGCCAGACAACTTTCGCCTTCACAAACAAACTAGTGTACCTTTCTGCTGGGGCACCTCTAGGAAGTAATTTTTGCTGGGTCTTTCTTGGCCTTCTTAGGAGAATTACAGGAGACAGCAGAGAAGAGCAATATGCAAAAACAACAGATACTGCAGTCCATCTTCCTGTTGCTACTCTCACAGAAAGTTCAAGACAACTCCCACCTTCACAGAAAAAGAAGTGTACCTTTCTGTTGAGATGCCTGTAGGAGACAGTTTTCACTGGGGGGTTCTTGGCTTTCTTAGGAAAATTTCAGGAGACAGAAGAAAAGAGCTATTTTCTATTTTTAATAACTTTGCTTTTGGTCATCTTGAAACAAGTTTATCATGATCACTTATGTCAATTATCTGATGCATTTCCTTTAAATAAATTTATTAAAAATTAAAAAAATCCTAAATAAAATATAATATATCCTTATGTAGACTTGGTACTTTTTCCATTATATATAATGTGATTTTCTTTATTTCTTTAAAAATATGAGTCTGTTTTCTAATAGCCTGATTCAATGATGTCACTATTAACCTTCAAATTTATTTCTGATTACTCTTTGAATTATATCTATTAAATTGCCAACCAAATATATTTTTCCATTTGTCATTACCCTGTTAAGAACATTATTAAGTTTAAATTTTTATATTGTTCTTCTTCCCCTATGTAACTACCTGAATATTTTATCGGTACAATTTTCAATATATAATACACTATAAAATGAAACAAATGTCTGCATCAGAAAAAACAAGATCATTAATTACAGAAGAGCAACTGCAAAAACTGTGAGCACACTGGAATCATAACGAAAGTCTCTATCCTAGATTTCGTCCTAAGATCTGTACAAAACCAAAGATCTCTAATTACAGAAGACTGAATTTGACTACTACAGCTGATGAGAACATTTCCTAGCACCATATAAAGACATTGGTATTTGACAATGAACATGGCGATAACCTGTAGTTTATCCCAAGACAGTATGCTTCAAGGGTGGAGAAAACCTGTATCAAAATCAAAACCAAACCAAAAAAAAAATCTTGCCACACCCGGCCCACTGTGAGGTTACAGAAGTTTTCTGTTTCTACGTCAGTCAATATCCATATTGTTACTCATTGAATGAAATTCTTTGAATATAGACCCTTTGATTAGTAGTGAAACCGGATGGTCCCATTTTCAGGTGTGACATTTTTCCTCATATAAAAAGCTTGGATGGAAAGGAAAAATCCCTTTTCTTTTTCTGATCTCTGTGGTGCTAGCTGCTTGGAGTGGTGGTCTGTGAATAGGACTGAGGGTAATGTGAGGAATCTTACACAGTCTTTTCTCTTTATCTAAGTGTGTGTGTGTGTTTGAGCTATTTTAAAGACCAAGTTCTGACTTCAGATACATCTCGCCAGTGTTCTGGGTCAGAACCAGAAAGTTTGGATTCAATAAAATTCATAATCATTACTTTAAATTAATATTTTATTTACTATAACTGCTTGTATTATTTCATATGATTATCCGCACTCTTCCTATTTTTGTTTTTTTTTTCTTCTTTTAATTTTAAATTCATAGCTTCTACACAGGGGCTCATCCCCTCTTATTTTGAGAAAAACAATAGAACATGAATCAGTTTGCTCTGCCTCATAAATTGAAAAAAAATAGTGGATGGTACCAGAGGCAAGCTGTCTATGAACATTGAGTTTAAATAAACATTGAGTTTAAATAAAAATGATCAGACCTATATACCCAACTCAAAGCCAATGACAATAGAGTCAAGACACCCAAACTACGAGAAAGGGGTAGCTGCTGAATTCTGCTGGAACTCTGATGCCAGCACCTATCTCTGACTGTCTCCTGTGCTGTGCTGCGTTCTTGGCCTGATATCATCCTGCATGTGGCTTCATCTTTGGAGGGCTAGCCTTCCCTGGAGGTGAGTGGATACGCCCAGAAAGGGGGAAGCCGCTGAACTCTGCTGGAACTCTGATGCCACCACCTATCTCTGACTGTATCCTGTGCTGTGCTGCATTCTCGGCCAGGTTTCATTCCGTGTATGGCTTCATCTGCTGACAGCTAGCCTTCCTTGGAGGTCAGTTGATATGCCCAGAAAGGGAGGAGCCAGAGGAGTGCAGCCGCATAGTGAAGTGGAGTGGCCACGCACATCCTTAGCCAATAAATACGACCACATCACATAGAAAAACCCACAATACAAGTATGACAATGGAGAAACAACGCAGGCCAATGCCAGACATAGAGAATGAAGATGGCAACTCTGATGACCAGAACATGGCCAACCAACAAGTAAGTCTCTCAGATAAGGAGTTTAGAATTGCAATATGGAAGATGTCCACAGAACTCAAAAAAAAGTATAGAAGAGAACAGTAATAAGAATCCAGAGAATATGAAGATAGAAATCAGAAAACTCTAAAAGTATAGAAGAGAACAGTAGTAAGAATCAAGAGAATATGAAGATAGAAATCAGAAAATTCCAAACTGAAATTTCAGTTCAAATAACAGGTCTGAAAAACTCAGTAGATGAATTGAAGAAAAAAATGGATGAGGTTTCCCACAGGTTAACAGCAGCTGAGGATAGAATTAGTACACTGGAATACGAGATAAATAACTCCATACAGCAGAAGAGATTGAAAAAAGGCTTAAAGAAAATTATAAAACAATGAAAAAATTAGTCAGAGAATGTGAACAGATGAAAATAGAGTCTATGATAAGCTCAACAAAAACAACTTAAGATTCATTGGAGTCCGAGAGACCCAGGAAGAAAATCTCCAGAAATAATCAACAGTAAAGAACATCATTAAAGAGAAACTACCAGAGCTAAAGAATACATGCAATCAAATCCTGCATGCCCAAAGAGTACCAACTAAAAGAGACCCCAGAAAAATCACCCCAAGACACATCCTAGTCACAATGACGAATGCCACATATAGAGACAGAATTCTGAAAGCAGTAAGATCAAAAAGAGAAATTACATTTGAGGGATCATCTTTGAAATTTACCAAAGACCTGTCACCAGAAACACTCAAGACCAGAAGGCAGAGGTAGGACAATATGACAAAACTCAATTAAATAAATGCTTCGCCTAGAATACTGCACCAAGCAAAACTCACTTTCAGGTTTGAAGGAAAAATACATGGTTTCACAGACAAACAACAGCTCAGAAACTTTACAGACTCAAAATTATTCTTAAAAGAAAAACTGAAAGACCTACTTTAAGACAAGAATTACCAACAGACACACCAAACATCGATATGAAAATGGCACTAAACCCCAGGACAATTCTTTCTCTCAATGTCAATGAACTAAATGCCCCAGTAAAGAGACACAGAGTGGATAAATGGATCAAAAAACTCAACCCAACCTTCTGCTGCCTACAAGAAACGCACTTGAATAGTCAGAACAAACATAGACTCAAAATAAAAGTTTGGAGGAAAATCATCCAAGCAAACAACACCCATAAAAGAGCTGGAGTGGCCATACTAATATCAGATGATGCAAACTTTATACTCAGGAAAGTTGTAAGGGACAAAGGGGATACAAAGGATTTTGTATTAATCAAGGGATATGTACAGCAGGAAGAAATCACTCTCCTAAACATATATGAACCGAATGAAGGGCCAGCAAAATATTTAATACAATTGTTGACAAATCTAAAAAATAATATAAATAACAACACAATAATTGTGGGAGACCTCAATACGGCATTGTCAACACTTGATAGGTCAACCAGTCTGAAAATCAACAAGAATATACTAGACCTGAAATTAGAATTGGAAGGAAGAGGCCTAGTAGATATATATATATATATATAGGACACTCCACTCCCAGAAATCTGGATACACATTCTTCTTTATTGTACATGGGACATTCTCTAGGACAGACAACATGCTAGCACATAAAACATACCTCCATAATATTAAGAGGATAAAAATTTTGCAGGCTACCTTCGCTGACTATAAGGCCATAAAATTATATGTGAAAAACTTGAACACCTGGAAGTAAAACAGCCTAATAATGAATAACCAGTGAGTCTGAGATGAAATCAAAGAGGAAATCAAAACCTTACGGGAAACAAATGACAATAGAAATACAAACTATCAGAACCTATGGGACACAGCAAAAGCAGTACTGAGAGGAAAATTTGTAGCTTTGCATGCACATATCAGAAAAGAAGAACGGGCATGCCTGAATAGCTTAATGATGCACTCATAGAATTAGAAAGTGCTCAACAAAGGACCCAAAAATAGGGAGGCAGAAGGAAATAACAAAGCTGAGAGCAGAAATCAATAAAGTGGAAACATAAAACAATCCGAAAGATTAACGAAAGCAGAAGTTGGTTCTTTAAAAAATAAACAAAATTGATAAACCACTGGAAAAACTAACAAAGAAAGAGAGAGAGAGAAAATTGATAAATTGTATTAGGAATGAAAAAGGAGAGATTCAAAGGGTAATCAGAAACTACTTTGAGAAACTCTATGCCACTAATAATGAGAACCTGAAAGAAATGGATAAATTCTTGGACTCTTACAATCTTCCATGGTCGAATGAAGAGGATGTAGCATATCTAAACACCCCCATCACTATTGAGGAAATTAAGACAGTTATCAAATATCTGCCCAAAAACGAAAGCCCAGGCCCAGATGGGTTCACTAATGAATTCTTTCTAAACTTTCAAGAGGAACTACTACCAATCCGGGCAAGACTCTTTCATGAAATAGAAAAAACAGGAACACTTGCAAATAGCTTTTATAAAGCCAGCATCACCTTGATACCTAAACCAGACAGAGATGCTACAAAAAAAGAAAATTACAGACCAATATCGCTGATGAATGCAGATGCAAAGATCCTCAACAAAATCCTGGCAAATAGGATTCAATGCCTCATTAAGAAGATCATCCACTATGATCAAGTAGGTTTCATCCCAGGAATGCAAGGATGGTTTAACATCCGTAAATCTATCAACATAATACACAACATCAATAACAAGAAAAATAAAAACCACATGATCATATCAATAGATGCAGAGAAAGCATTTGATAAGATCCAACACCCATTCTTGATTTAAACCCTCAGGAAGATGGGAATGGAAGGAAACTTTCTCAATATAGTTAAGGCCATCTGCCACAAGCCAGTAGCAAATATTAACCTCAATAGAGAAAAACTAAAAGCCTTCCCTCTAAATTCTGGCACAAAACAATGCTGCTCTCTCTCACCACTCCTATTCAACATAGCATTGGAGTACTTTCTATAGCGATTAGGCAAGAAAAAGATATCAAGGGAATCCAGATAGGAAAGAAAAAAGTCAAGCTCTCACTGTTTAAAGATGACATGGTTCTCTACTTAGAAAACCCTAAAGACTCTACCAAAAAAGCTTCTAGAAACAATAGACTCATATAGCAAGGTGGCAGGCTACAAAATTAACACAAAAAATCAATGGCCAATCTATACACCAATAGTAATGAGGAAGAAATGGACATTAAGAAAACAACCCCATTCACAATAGTGCCACACAAACTCAAATATCTTGGAATCAACTTGACTAAAAATGTGAAGGACCTATACAAAGAAAACTGGAAAACTCTGCTCCAAGAAATAAGAGAAGACACGCATAAATGGAAACACATACCCTGCTCATGGATTCTCAGGAATAACATCACTAAAATGGCAATACTCCCCAAAGCATTGTACAGATTTAATGGGATCCCCTTAAAGATACCCATGACATTCTTCTAAGAAGTGGATCAGGCACTTTTGAAATTTATTTAGAACAATAAACACCCTAGAATAGCTAAAGCAATCACTGAAAAAGAATATGGGAGGAATTACTTTCCCCAATTTTAAACTTTACTACAAAGCAATAGTTATCAAAACAGCATGGTATTGGAATAAAGACAGGCCCTCAGATCAGTGGAATAAGTGAATACTCAGAGAATGTTCCCCTAGATATACAATCACCTAATTTTTTATAAAGGGGCAAAAAAATCCTAAATGGAGCAAAGAAAGCCTCTTCAACAAGTGGTGTTGGAACAAATGGGTAGCCACTTGCAAAAAAAATAAACCCCTGGTTAACATCATGTACTAAGGTAAAATTCAAATGTATTAAAGACCTCGATATCAGACCAGAAACCATAAGGTATATAGAACAACACGTAGGCAAAACACTCCAGGACATTGAGACTACAGTCATCTTCAAGGAGGAAACTGCATTCTCCAAGCAAGTGAAAACAGAGATTAACAGATGGAAATATATTAAGCTGAGAAGCTTCTGCACCTCAAAGGAAATAGTGCTCAGGATACAAGAGCCACCGACTGAGTGGGAGGAACTATTCACCCAATACCCATCAGATAAGGGGCTAATCTCCAAAATATACAAGGCACTAATAAACTTTACAAAAAAGCCATCTAACTCCATCAAAAAATGGTTAGATGAAATGGAGACACTTTGACAAAGAAGAAAAACAAATGGCCAAAAGGCACATGAAGAAATGCTGCAAATCAAAACAACTAGGAGGTTCCAACTCACACCACAGAGATTTGCACACATCAGAAAGAATAAGAACAAGCAATGTTGGCGGGGATGTGGATGGAAAGGAACTCTTATCCACTGCTGGGGGGAATGCCATCTAGTCCAACTTTTATGGAAAGCGATATGGAGATTCCTCCAAAAACTGGAAATCGAGCTCCCATACAATGCAGCTATAATACTCCTAGGAATCTACCCTAGGAACACACAAATACAATAGAAAATCCCTTCCTTACTCCTATATTCATTGCAGCACTATTTATCATAGCAAGACTCTGGAAACAACCAAGATACCCTTCAACAGATGAATGGCTAAAGAAACTGTGGTACATATACAAATGGAATATTATGCAGCTGTCAGGAGAGATGAAGTCATAAAATTTTTCTATACATGGATGTACATTGAATATATTGTGCTGAGTGAAATAAGTCATAGAGAGAGAAAGATGCAGAATGGTCTCACTCATCTATGGGTGTTAAGAAAAATGAAAGACATTCTTGCAATTATAATTTTCAAACACAAAAGAGAGAAGGCCTGGAATTTACAGCTCACCTCATGAAGCTCACTACAAACAGGGATGAGCTTAGTTAGAGAAATAACTACAGTGTGAACTATCCTAATATTGAGAATGTATGAGAGAAATAGAAAGCCTGTCTAGAGTACAGGAGGGTGTTGGGTGGGGAGGATGGAGATTTGGAACATTGGTGATGGGAATGTTGCACTGGTGATGGGTGGTGTTTTTTACATGACTGAAACCCAAATACAATCATGTATGTAATCAAGGTGTTTAAATAAAAAAGAGACACAAACTACAACAAGGAAAGGGACTTGTTACACTAGCAGTCCAGTGGACTAAGGATAGAGACAGTAATAGCTCTGCTGGGTACAACTGCAAGCTGCTTCTCCAGTTTGAGAATTGAAATGGGAGGGGTTTCCCTCCTCAGCCCAGCCCCAGGTCCCGAGTTGCCAAGGCCGGCCATGAAGACATGTCTGGCATGGGGGGTCCCAGTCTCCTATACCCAGTGTTCAGGGGAGGAGATCTCTGGCCCACTCTTTGACTAGCGACAAACACATACCAGAAAAAAAGAGGGACGGCTTACCTGGTATGTGCAATCTGCTGGGTCCAACTGCAAGCTGCTACTCCAGTTTGTGAATTAAAGCAGGAGGGGTTTCCCTCCTACGCAAGGCCCCAGGGCCTGAGTTGCCAGGGCCAGCTATTAAGATCCACCTGGCGTGGAGGTCCCAGTCTCTTGGACCCAGTGTTCAGTCCAGGAGATCTGTGGACTGCTGTTTAACCTGCGGCCCTGATATACCAGAAGAAAAGAGGGACGGCTTTGCTGGCATGTGCTCTCTGCTGGGTCCCACTGCGAGCTCCCTCTCCAGTTTGAGAATTGAAAGGGAGGGGTTTCACTCCTCTACTCGCCCCCAACCAGGCCACAGGTGCCCGGTTCGGCAATGAAGACAGGCATGGCAGGAGGGTCCCAGTATCAGGGACCCAGTGTTCAGTCCAGGAGTTCCGCGTCCCCCTGTCTGACCAGCTACCCTGGCATACAAGAAAAAAAGAGGGACGGCTTTCCTGGCATGTGTGCTCTGCTGGGTCACACTGTGAGCTCCCTCTCCAGTTTGAGAATTGAAAGTGGAGGGGTTTCCCTTCTCAACCTGACCCCTACGGCCCTAGTTGCCAGGGCCGGCCATGAACATCCGTCTGGCATGGGGGCTCCTAGTCTCAAGAACCCAGTGTTCAGTCCAGGAGATCTGTGGACCGCAGTCTGACCAGCAACTCTGACGTACCTAAAAAGAAAAGAGGGACAGCTTTCCTGACATGTGCGCTCTGCTGGGTCCAACTGCAAGCTGCTACTCCAGTTTGAGAATTAAAGGTGGAGGGGTTTCCCTCCTCCACATGGCCCCAGGGCCTGAGTTGCCAAGGCCAGTGAAAAAGATCCACCTTACGTGGGTGGGCCCAGTTTCCTAGACCCAGTGTTCAGTCCAGGAGATCTGCAGCCCCCTGTCTGACCAGCTACCCTGGCATACAAGAAAAAAAGAGGGCCGGCCATGAAGACCCACCTGGCATGGTGGTTCCAAGTCTCCAGGACCAAGTGTTCAGTCCAGGAGATCTGTGACCTGCTGTCTGACCAGCGACCCTGACTTAACCAAAAAAAGAGGGAAGACTTTCCTGGTATGTTTGCTCTGCTGGGTACAACTGCAAGCTGCTTCTCCAGTTTGAGAATTGAAATGGGAGGGGTTTCCCTCCTCAGCCCAGCTCCAGGGCCCAAGTTGCCAAGGCCGGCCATGAAGACATGTCTGGCATGGGGGGTCCCAGTCTCCTGGACCCAGTGTTCATTGGAGGAGATCTCTGGCCCACTCTTTGACCAGCGACAAACACATACCAGAAAAAAGAGGGACGGCTTACCTGGTATGTGCAATCTGCTGGGTCCAACTGCGAGCTGCTTCTCCAGTTTGTGAATTAAAGCAGGAGGGGTTTCCCTCCTACGCAGGGCCCCAGGGCCTGAGTTGCCAGGGCCGCCTATGAAGATCCACCTGGCGTGGAGGTCCCAGTCTCTTGGACCCAGTGTTCAGTCCAGGAGATCTGTGGCCTGCCGTCTGAGCAGCAACTCTGACGTACCTGAAAAATAGAGGGACAGCTTTCCTGGCATGTGCCCTCTGATGGGTCCAACTGCAAGCTGCTTCTCCAGTTAGACAATGAAGACCCGCCTAGCAATGGGGTCCCTGTTTCCTTGACCCAGTGTTCAGTCCAGGAGATCTGTGGCCAGCTGTTTAACCTGCGGCCCTGATATACCAGAAGAAAAGAGGGACAGCTTTGCTGGCATGTGCGCTCGGCTGGGTCCCACTGCGACCTCCCTCTCCAGTTTGAGAATTGAAAGGGAGGGATTTCACTCCTCTACTCGCCCCCACCCGGGCCTCAGGTGCCCGGTTCGGCAATGAAGACAGGCATGGCAAGGGGGTCCCAGTAATAGGGACGCAGTGTTCAGTCCAGGAGATCTGCGTCCCCCTGTCTGACCAGCTATCATGGCATACAAGAAAAAAAGAGGGACGGCTTTCCTGGTATGTGTGCTCTGCTGGGTCCCACTGTGAGCTCCCTCTCCCGTTTGAGAATTGAAAGTGGAGGTCTTTCCCTCCTCAACCTGCCCCCTAGGGCCCTAGTAGCCAGGGCCGGCCATGAAGACCCACCTGGCATGGTGGGTCCAAGTCTCCTGGACCCAGTGTTCAGTCCAGGAGATCTGCGGCCCGCTGTCTGACCATTGAGTGTTACATACCAGAAAAAAAGAGGGATGAATTTCCTGGCATGTGCGCACTGCTGGGGTCAACTGCAAGCTGCTTCTCCAGTTTGAGAATTTAAATGGGAGGGGTTTCACTCCTCTGCCCGGCCCCAGGGCCCAAGCTGCCAAGGCCGGCCATGAAGACCCATATGGCATGGGGGCTCCTAGTCTCAAGGACCCAGTGTACAGTCCAGGAGATCTGTGGACCGCAGTCTGACCAGCAACTCTGACGTACCTAAGAAATAGAGGGACAGCTTTCCTGGCATGTGCACTCTGATGGGTCCAACTGCAAGCTGCATCTCCAGTTTGACAATGAAGACCCGCGTAGCATGGGGGGTCCCAGTTTCCTGGACCCAGTGTTCAGTCCAGGAGATATGTGGCCAGCTGTTTAACCTGCACCCCTGACATACCAGAAGAAAAGAGGGACGGCTTTGCAGGCATGTGCGCTCTGCTGGGTCCCACTGCGAGCTCCCTCTCCAGTTTGAGTATTGAAAGGGAGGGATTTCTCTCCTCTACTCGCCCCCACCCGGGCCTCAGGTGCCCGGTTCGGCAATGAAGACAGGCATGGCAGGGGGGTCCCAGTATCAGGGACACAGTGTTCAGTCCAGGAGTTCTGCGTCCCCCTGTCTGACCAGCTACCCTGGCATACAAGAAAAAAAGAGGGACGGCTTTCCTGGCATGTGTGCTCTGCTGGGTCCCACTGTGAGCTCGCTCTCCAGTTTGAGAATTGAAAGTGGAGGGGTTTCCCTCCTCAACCTGCCCCCAAGGGCCCTAGTTGCCAGACCCGGCCATGAAGATCCGTCTGGCATGGGGGCTCCTAGTCTCAAAGACCCAGTGTTCAGTCCAGGAGATCTGTGGACCGCAGTCTGACCAGCAACTCTGACGTACCTCAAAAAAAAAAAGAGGGACAGCTTTCCTGACAAGTGCGCTCTGCTGGGTCCAACTGCAAGCTGCTACTCCAGTTTGAGAATTAAAGGTGGAGGGGTTTCCCTCCTCCACATGGCCCCAGGGCCTGAGTTGCCAAGGCCAGGGAAAAAGATCCACCTTACGTGGGGGGGGCCCAGTTTCCTAGACCCAGTGTTCAGTCCAGGAGATCTGCAGCCCCCTGTCTGACCAGCTACCCTGGCATACAAGAAAAAAAGATGTCCGGCCATGAAGACCCACCTGGCATGGTGGTTCCAAGTCTCCAGGACGAAGTGTTCAGTCCAGGAGATCTGTGGCCTGCTGTCTGACCAGTGACCCTGACTTAACCAAAAAAAGAGGGAAGGCTTTCCTGGTATGTTTGCTCTGCTGGGTATAACTGCAAGCTGCTTTTCCAGTTTGAGAATTGAAATGGGAGGGGTTTCACTCCTCAGCCCAGCCCCAGGTCCCGAGTTGCCAAGGCCGGCCATGAAGACATGTCTGGTATGGGGGGTCCCAGTCTCCTGGACACAGTGTTCATTGGAGGAGATCTCTGGCCCACTCTTTGACCAGCGACAAACACATACCAGAAAAAAGAGGGACGGCTTACCTGGTATGTGCAATCTGCTGGGTCCAACTGCGAGCTGCTTCTCCAGTTTGTGAATTAAAGCAGGAGGGGTTTCCCTCCTACGCAGGGCCCCAGGGCCTGAGTTGCCAGGGCCGCCTATGAAGATCCACCTGGCGTGGAGGTCCCAGTCTCTTGGACCCAGTGTTCAGTCCAGGAGATCTGTGGCCTGCCGTCTGAGCAGCAACTCTGAGGTACCTGAAAAATAGAGGGACAGCTTTCCTGGCATGTGCACTCTGATGGGTCCAACTGCAAGCTGCTTCTCCAGTTAGACAATGAAGACCCGCCTAGCAATGGGGTCCCTGTTTCCTTGACCCAGTGTTCAGTCCAGGAGATCTGTGGCCAGCTGTTTAACCTGCGGCCCTGATATACCAGAAGAAAAGAGGGACGGCTTTGCTGGCATGTGCGCTCTGCTGGGTCCCACTGCGACCTCCCTCTCCAGTTTGAGAATTGAAAGGGAGGGATTTCACTCCTCTACTCGCCCCCACCCGGGCCTCAGGTGCCCGGTTCGGCAATGAAGACAGGCATGGCAGGGGGGTCCCAGTAATAGGGACGCAGTGTTCAGTCCAGGAGATCTGCGTCCCCCTGTCTGACCAGCTATCATGGCATACAAGAAAAAAAGAGGGACGGCTTTCCTGGCATGTGTGCTCTGCTGGGTCCCACTGTGAGCTCCCTCTCCCATTTGAGAATTGAAAGTGGAGGGCTTTCCCTCCTCAACCTGCCCCCTAGGGCCCTAGTAGCCAGGGCCGGCCATGAAGACCCACCTGGCATGGTGGGTCCAAGTCTCCTGGACCCAGTGTTCAGTCCAGGAGATCTGCGGCCCGCTGTCTGACCATTGAGTGTTACATACCAGAAAAAAAGAGGGATGAATTTCCTGGCATGTGCGCACTGCTGGGGTCAACTGCAAGCTGCTTCTCCAGTTTGAGAATTTAAATGGGAGGGGTTTCACTCCTCTGCCCGGCCCCAGGGCCCAAGCTGCCAAGGCCGGCCATGAAGACCCATATGGCATGGGGGCTCCTAGTCTCAAGGACCCAGTGTACAGTCCAGGAGATCTGTGGACCGCAGTCTGACCAGCAACTCTGACGTACCTAAGAAATAGAGGGACAGCTTTCCTGGCATGTGCACTCTGATGGGTCCAACTGCAAGCTGCATCTCCAGTTTGACAATGAAGACCCGCGTAGCATGGGGGGTCCCAGTTTCCTGGACCCAGTGTTCAGTCCAGGAGATCTGTGGCCAGCTGTTTAACCTGCACCCCTGACATACCAGAAGAAAAGAGGGACGGCTTTGCAGGCATGTGCGCTCTGCTGGGTCCCACTGCGAGCTCCCTCTCCAGTTTGAGTATTGAAAGGGAGGGATTTCTCTCCTCTACTCGCCCCCACCCGGGCCTCAGGTGCCCGTTTCGGCAATGAAGACAGGCATGGCAGGGGGGTCCCAGTATCAGGGACACAGTGTTCAGTCCAGGAGTTCTGCGTCCCCCTGTCTGACCAGCTACCCTGGCATACAAGAAAAAAAGAGGGACGGCTTTCCTGGCATGTGTGCTCTGCTGGGTCCCACTGTGAGCTCGCTCTCCAGTTTGAGAATTGAAAGTGGAGGGGTTTCCCTCCTCAACCTGCCCCCAAGGGCCCTAGTTGCCAGACCCGGCCATGAAGATCCGTCTGGCATGGGGGCTCCTAGTCTCAAGGACCCAGTGTTCAGTCCAGGAGATCTGTGGACCGCAGTCTGACCAGCAACTCTGACGTACCTCAAAAAAAAAAAGAGGGACAGCTTTCCTGACAAGTGCGCTCTGCTGGGTCCAACTGCAAGCTGCTACTCCAGTTTGAGAATTAAAGGTGGAGGGGTTTCCCTCCTCCACATGGCCCCAGGGCCTGAGTTGCCAAGGCCAGTGAAAAAGATCCACCTTACGTGGGGGGGGCCCAGTTTCCTAGACCCAGTGTTCAGTCCAGGAGATCTGCAGCCCCCTGTCTGACCAGCTACCCTGGCATACAAGAAAAAAAGATGTCCGGCCATGAAGACCCACCTGGCATGGTGGTTCCAAGTCTCCAGGACGAAGTGTTCAGTCCAGGAGATCTGTGGCCTGCTGTCTGACCAGTGACCCTGACTTAACCAAAAAAAGAGGGAAGGCTTTCCTGGTATGTTTGCTCTGCTGGGTATAACTGCAAGCTGCTTTTCCAGTTTGAGAATTGAAATGGGAGGGGTTTCACTCCTCAGCCCAGCCCCAGGTCCCGAGTTGCCAAGGCCGGCCATGAAGACATGTCTGGTATGGGGGGTCCCAGTCTCCTGGACCCAGTGTTCATTGGAGGAGATCTCTGGCCCACTCTTTGACCAGCGACAAACACATACCAGAAAAAAGAGGGACGGCTTACCTGGTATGTGCAATCTGCTGGGTCCAACTGCGAGCTGCTTCTCCAGTTTGTGAATTAAAGCAGGAGGGGGTTCCCTCCTACGCAGGGCCCCAGGGCCTGAGTTGCCAGGGCCGCCTATGAAGATCCACCTGGCGTGGAGGTCCCAGTCTCTTGGACCCAGTGTTCAGTCCAGGAGATCTGTGGCCTGCCGTCTGAGCAGCAACTCTGACGTACCTGAAAAATAGAGGGACAGCTTTCCTGGCATGTGCCCTCTGATGGGTCCAACTGCAAGCTGCTTCTCCAGTTAGACAATGAAGACCCGCCTAGCAATGGGGTCCCTGTTTCCTTGACCCAGTGTTCAGTCCAGGAGATCTGTGGCCAGCTGTTTAACCTGCGGCCCTGATATACCAGAAGAAAAGAGGGACGGCTTTGCTGGCATGTGCGCTCGGCTGGGTCCCACTGCGACCTCCCTCTCCAGTTTGAGAATTGAAAGGGAGGGATTTCACTCCTCTACTCGCCCCCACCCGGGCCTCAGGTGCCCGGTTCGGCAATGAAGACAGGCATGGCAAGGGGGGGTCCCAGTAATAGGGACGCAGTGTTCAGTCCAGGAGATCTGCGTCCCCCTGTCTGACCAGCTATCATGGCATACAAGAAAAAAAGAGGGACGGCTTTCCTGGCATGTGTGCTCTGCTGGGTCCCACTGTGAGCTCCCTCTCCCGTTTGAGAATTGAAAGTGGAGGTCTTTCCCTCCTCAACCTGCCCCCTAGGGCCCTAGTAGCCAGGGCCGGCCATGAAGACCCACCTGGCATGGTGGGTCCAAGTCTCCTGGACCCAGTGTTCAGTCCAGGAGATCTGCGGCCCGCTGTCTGACCATTGAGTGTTACATACCAGAAAAAAAGAGGGATGAATTTCCTGGCATGTGCGCACTGCTGGGGTCAACTGCAAGCTGCTTCTCCAGTTTGAGAATTTAAATGGGAGGGGTTTCACTCCTCTGCCCGGCCCCAGGGCCCAAGCTGCCAAGGCCGGCCATGAAGACCCATATGGCATGGGGGCTCCTAGTCTCAAGGACCCAGTGTACAGTCCAGGAGATCTGTGGACCGCAGTCTGACCAGCAACTCTGACATACCTAAGAAATAGAGGGACAGCTTTCCTGGCATGTGCACTCTGATGGGTCCAACTGCAAGCTGCATCTCCAGTTTGACAATGAAGACCCGCGTAGCATGGGGGGTCCCAGTTTCCTGGACCCAGTGTTCAGTCCAGGAGATCTGTGGCCAGCTGTTTAACCTGCACCCCTGACATACCAGAAGAAAAGAGGGACGGCTTTGCAGGCATGTGCGCTCTGCTGGGTCCCACTGCGAGCTCCCTCTCCAGTTTGAGTATTGAAAGGGAGGGATTTCTCTCCTCTACTCGCCCCCACCCGGGCCTCAGGTGCCCGTTTCGGCAATGAAGACAGGCATGGCAGGGGGGTCCCAGTATCAGGGACACAGTGTTCAGTCCAGGAGTTCTGCGTCCCCCTGTCTGACCAGCTATCCTGGCATACAAGAAAAAAAGAGGGACGGCTTTCCTGGCATGTGTGCTCTGCTGGGTCCCACTGTGAGCTCGCTCTCCAGTTTGAGAATTGAAAGTGGAGGGGTTTCCCTCCTCAACCTGCCCCCAAGGGCCCTAGTTGCCAGACCCTGCGATGAAGATCCGTCTGGCATGGGGGCTCCTAGTCTCAAGGACCCAGTGTTCAGTCCAGGAGATCTGTGGACCGCAGTCTGACCAGCAACTCTGACGTACCTCAAAAAAAAAAAAGAGGGACAGCTTTCCTGACAAGTGCGCTCTGCTGGGTCCAACTGCAAGCTGCTACTCCAGTTTGAGAATTAAAGGTGGAAAGGTTTCCCTCCTCCACATGGCCCCAGGGCCTGAGTTGCCAAGGCCAGTGAAAAAGATCCACCTTACGTGGGGGGGGGCCCAATTTCCTAGACCCAGTGTTCAGTCCAGGAGATCTGCAGCCCCCTGTCTGACCAGCTACCCTGGCATACAAGAAAAAAAGATGTCCGGCCATGAAGACCCACCTGGCATGGGGGCTCCTAGTCTCAAGGACCCAGTGTACAGTCCAGGAGATCTGTGGACCGCAGTCTGACCAGCAACACTGACGTACCTAAGAAATAGAGGGACAGCTTTCCTGGCTTGTGCACTCTGATGGGTCCAACTGCAAGCTGCATCTCCAGTTTGACAATGAAGACCCGCGTAGCATGGGGGGTCCCAGTTTCCTGGACCCAGTGTTCAGTCCAGGAGATATGTGGCCAGCTGTTTAACCTGCACCCCTGACATACCAGAAGAAAAGAGGGACGGCTTTGCAGGCATGTGCGCTCTGCTGGGTCCCACTGCGAGCTCCCTCTCCAGTTTGAGTATTGAAAGGGAGGGATTTCTCTCCTCTACTCGCCCCCACCCGGGCCTCAGGTGCCCGGTTCGGCAATGAAGACAGGCATGGCAGGGGGGTCCCAGTATCAGGGACACAGTGTTCAGTCCAGGAGTTCTGCGTCCCCCTGTCTGACCAGCTACCCTGGCATACAAGAAAAAAAGAGTGACGGCTTTCCTGGTATGTGCAATCTGCTGGGACCAACTGCGAGCTGCTTCTCCAGTTTGTGAATTAAAGCAGGAGGGGTTTCCCTCCTACGCAGGGCCCCAGGGCCTGAGTTGCTAGGGCCGCCTATGAAGATCCACCTGGCGTGGAGGTCCCAGTCTCTTGGACCCAGTGTTCAGTCCAGGAGATCTGTGGCCTGCCTTCTGAGCAGCAACTCTGACGTACCTGAAAAATAGAGGGACAGCTTTCCTGGCATGTGCACTCTGATGGGTCCAACTGCAAGCTGCTTCTCCATTTAGACAATGAAGACCCGCCTAGCATGGGGGTCCCTGTTTCCTTGACCCAGTGTTCAATCCAGGAGATCTGTGGCCAGCTGTTTAAACTGCGGCCCTGATATACCAGAAGAAAAGAGGGACGGCTTTGCTGGCATGTGCGCTCTGCTGGGTCCAACTGCGACCTCCCTCTCCAGTTTGAGAATTGAAAGGGAGGGATTTCACTCCTCTACTCGCCCCCACCCGGGCCTCAGGTGCCCGGTTCGGCAATGAAAACAGGCATGGCAGGGGGGTCCCAGTATAGGGACGCAGTGTTCAGTCCAGGAAATCTGCGTCCCCCTGTCTGACCAGCTATCATGGCATACAAGAAAAAAAGAGGACGGCTTTCCTGGCATGTGTGCTCTGCTGGGTCCCACTGTGAGCTCCCTCTCCCGTTTGAGAATTGAAAGTGGAGGTCTTTCCCTCCTCAACCTGCCCCCTAGGGCCCTAGTTGCCAGGGCCGGCCATGAAGACCCACCTGGCATGGTGGGTCCAAGTCTCCTGGACCCAGTGTTCAGTCCAGGAGATCTGCGGCCCGATGTCTGACCATTGAGTGTTACATACCAGAAAAAAAGAGGGATGAATTTCCTGGCATGTGCGCAATGCTGGGGTCAACTGCAAGCTGCTTCTCCAGTTTGAGAATTTAAATGGGAGGGGTTTCACTCCTCTGCCCGGCCCCAGGGCCCAAGCTGCCAAGGCCGGCCATGAAGACCCATATGGCATGGAGGCTCCTAGTCTCAAGGACCCAGTGTACAGTCCAGGAGATCTGTCGACCGCAGTCGGACCAGCAACTCTGACGTACCTAAGAAATAGAGGGACAGCTTTCCTGGCATGTGCACTCTGATGTGTCCAACTGCAAGCTGCATCTCCAGTTTGACAATGAAGACCCGCGTAGCATGGGGGGTCCCAGTTTCCTGGACCCAGTGTTCAGTCCAGGAGATCTGTGGCCAGATGTTTAACCTGTGGCCCTGACATACCAGAAGAAAAGAGGGACGGCTTTGCAGGCATGTGCGCTCTGCTGGGTCCCACTGCGAGCTCCCTCTCCAGTTTGAGTATTGAAAGGGAGGGATTTCTTTCCTCTACTCGCCCCCCTCCCCGGGCCTCAGGTGCCCGGTTCGGCAATGAAGACAGGCATGGCAGGGGGGTCCCAGTATCAGGGACCCAGTGTTCAATCCAGGAGTTCTGCGTCCCCCTGTCTGACTAGCTACCCTGGCATACAAGAAAAAAAGAGGGACGGCTTTCCTGGCTTGTGTGCTCTGCTGGGTCCCACTGTGAGCTCCCTCTCCAGTTTGAGAATTGAAAGTGGAGGGGTTTCCCTCCTCAACCTGCACCCAAGGGACCTAGTTGCCAGGCCCGGCCATGAAGATCCGTCTGGCATGGGGGCTCCTAGTCTCAAGGACCCAGTGTTCAGTCCAGGAGATCTGTGGACTGCAGTCTGACCAGCAACTCTGACGTTCCTAAAAAAAAAAGAGGGACAGCTTTCCTGACATGTGCGCTCTGCTGGGTCCAACTACAAGCTGCTACTCCAGTTTAAGAATTAAAGGTGGAGGGGTTTCCCTCCTCTACATAGCCCCAGGGCCTGAGTTGCCAAGGCCAGTGAAAAAGATCCACCTTACGTGGCGGGGCCCTGTTTCCTAGACCCAGTGTTCAGTACAGAATATCTGCGGCCGCTGTCTGACCAGCTACCCTGGCATACAAGAAAAAAAGAGGGCCGGCCATGAAGACCCACCTGGCATGGTGGTTCCAAGTCTCCAGGACCAAGTGTTCAGTCCAGGAGATCTGTGGCCTGCTGTCTGACCAGCGACCCTGACTTAACCAAAAAAAGACGGAAGACTTTCCTGGTATGTTTGCTCTGCTGGGTACAACTGGAAGCTGCTTCTCCAGTTTGAGAATTGAAATGGGAGGGGTTTCCCTCCTCAGCCCAGCCCCAGGGCCCGAGTTGCCAAGGACGGCCATGAAGACATGTCTGGCATGGGGGGGTCCCAGTCTCCTGGACCCAGTGTTCAGTGGAGGAGATCTCTGGCCCACTCTTTGACCAGCGACAAACACATACCAGAAAAAAGAGGGACGGCTTACCTGGTATGTGCAATCTGCTGGGTCCAACTGCGAGCTGCTTCTCCAGTTTGTGAATTAAAGCAGGAGGGGTTTCCCTCCTACGCAGGGACCCAGGGCCTGAGTTGCCAGGGCCGCCTATGAAGATCCACCTGGCGTGGAGGTCCCAGTCTCTTGGACCCATTGTTCAGTCCAGGAGATCTGTGGCCTGCCGTCTGAGCAGCAACTCTGATGTACCTGAGAAATAGAGGGACAGCTTTCCTGGCATGTGCACTCTGATGGGTCCAACTGCAAGCTGCTTCTCCAGTTTGACAATGAAGACCCGCCTAGCATGGGGGGTCCCAGTTTCCTGGACCCAGTGTTCAGTCCAGGAGATCTGTGGCCAGCTGTTTAACCTGCGGCCCTGACATACCAGAAGAAAAGAGGGACGGCTTTGCTGGCATGTGCACTCTGCTGGGTCCCACTGCGAGCCTCCTCTCCAGTTTGAGAATTGAAAGGGAGGGATTTCACTCCTCTACTCGCCCCCACCCGGGCCTCAGGTGCCCGGTTCAGCAATGAAGACAGGCAAGGCAGGGGGTACCAGTATCAGGGACCCAGTGTTCAGTCCAGGAGTTCTGCGTCCCCCTGTCTGACCAGCTACCCTGGAATACAAGAAAAAAAGAGGGACGGCTTTCCTGGCATGTGTGCTCTGCTGGGTCCCACTGTGAGCTCCCTCCCCAGTTTGAGAATTGAAAGTGGATTGGTTTCCCTCATCAACCTGCCCCCTAGGGCCCTAGTTGCCAGGGCCGGCCATGAGGACCCACCTGGCATGGTGGTTCCAAGTCTCCAGGACCAAGTGTTCAGTCCAGGAGATCTGTGGCCTGCTGTCTGACCAGCGACCCTGACTTAACCAAAAAAAGAGGGAAGACTTTCTTGGTATGTTTGCTCTGCTTGGTACAACTGCAAGCTGCTTCTCCGGTTTGAGAATTGACATGGGAGGGGTTTCCCTAATAAGCCCAGCCCCAGGGCCGAGTTGCCAAGGCCGGCTTTGAAGACATGTCTGGCATGGGGGGTCACAGTCTCCTGGACCCAGTGTTCAGTGGAGGAGATCTCTGACCCACTCTTTGACCAGCGACAAACACATACCAGAAAAAAGAGGGACAGCTTACCTGGTATGTACAATCTGCTGGGTCCAACTGCGAGCTGCTTCTCCAGTTTGTAAATTAAAGCAGGAGGGGTTTCCCTCCTAAGCAGGGCCCCAGGGCCTGAGTAGCCAGGGCCGCCTATGAAGATCCACCTGGCCTGGAGGTCCCAGTCTCTTGGACCCAGTGTTCAGTCCAGGAGGTCTGTGGCCTACTGTTTAACCTGCGGCCCTGATATACCAGAAGAAAAGAGGAAGGCTTTGCTGGCATGTGTGCTCTGCTAGGTCCCACTGCGAGCTCCCTCTCCAGTTTGAGAATTGAAATGGAGGGGTTTCACTCCTCTACTCGACCCCTCCCGGGCCTCAGGTGCCCGGTTCAGCAATGAAGACAGGCATGGCAGGGGGGTCCCAGTATCAGGGACCCAGTGTTCAGTCCAGGAGATCTGCGGCCCCCTGTCTGACCAGCTACCCTGGCATACAAGAAAAAAAGAGGGACGGCTTACCTGGCATGTGTGCTCTGCTGGGTCCCACTGTGAGCTCCCTCTCCAGTTTGAGAATTGAAAGTGGAGGGGTTTCCCTCCTCAACCTGCCCCCTAGGGCCCTAGTTGCCAGGGCCGGCCATGAAGATCCGTCTGGCATGGTGGGTCCAAGTCTCCTGGACCCAGTGTTCAGTCCAGGAGATCTGCAGCCCGCTGTCTGACCACTGAGTCTTACATACCAGAAAAAAAGAGGGATGAATTTCCTGGCATATGCACTCTGCTGGGGTCAACTGCAAGCTGCTTCTCCAGTTTGAGAATTGAAATGAAAGGGGTTTCCCTCCTCTGCCCGGACCCAGGGCCCAAGCTGCCAAGGCCGGCCATGAAGACCCGTCTGGCATGGGGGCTCCTAGTCTCAAGGACCCAGTGTTCAGTCCAGGAGATCTGTGGACCGCAGTGTAACCAGCAACTCTGACGTACCTAAAAAAAAAAGAGGGACAGCTTTCCTGACATGTGCGCTCTGATGGGTCCAACTGCAAGCTGCTACTCCAGTTTGAGAATTAAAGGTGGAGGGGTATCCCTCCTCCACATGGCCCCAGGGCCTGAGTTGCCAAGGCCAGTGAAAAAGACCCACCTTACATGGGGGGGGTCCAGTTTCCTAGACCAAGTGTTTAGTCCAGGAGATCTGCGGCCCCCTGTCTGACCAGCTACCCTGGCATACAAGAAAAAAAGAGGGCCGGCCATGAAGACCCACCTGGCATGGTGGTTCCAAGTCTCCAGGACCAAGTGTTCAGTCGAGGAGATCTGTGGCCTGCTGTCTGACCAGCGACCCTGACTTAACCAAAAAAAGAGGGAAGACTTTCCTGGTATGTTTGCTCTGCTGGGTACAACTGCAAGCTGCTTCTCCAGTTTGAGAATTGAAATGGGAGGGGTTTCCCTCCTCAGCCCAGCCCCAGGGCCCGAGTTGCCAAGGACGGCCATGAAGACATGTCTGGCATGGGGGGGTCCCAGTCTCCTGGACCCAGTGTTCAGTGGAGGAGATCTCTGGCCCACTCTTTGACCAGCGACAAACACATACCAGAAAAAAGAGAGACGGCTTACATGGTATGTGCAATCAGCTGGGTCCAACTGCCAGCTGCTTCTCCAGTTTGTGAATTAAAGCAGGAGGGGTTTCCCTCCTACGCAGGGCCCCAGGGCCTGAGTTGCCAGGGCCGCCTATGAAGATCCACCTGGCGTGGAGGTCCCAGTCTCTTGGACCCAGTGTTCAGTCCAGGAGATATGTGGCCTGCTGTTTAACCTGCGGCCCTGATATACCAGAAGCAAAGAGGGACGGCTTTGCTGGCATGTGCACTCTGCTGGGTCCCACTGCGAGTTCCCTCTCCAGTTTGAGAATTGAAAGGGAGGGGTTTCACTCCTCTACTCGCCCCCACCCGGGCCTCAGGTGCCCGGTTCGTCAATGAAGACAGGCATGGCAGGGGAGTCCCAGTATCAGGGACCAAGTGTTCAGTCCAGGAGTTCCGCGTCCCCCTGTCTGACCAGCTACCCTGGCATACAAGGAAAAAAGAGGGATAGCTTTCCTGGCATGTGTGCTCTGCTGGGTCCCACTGTGAGCTCCTTCTCCAGTTTGAGAATTGAAAGTGGAGGGGTTTCCCTCCTCAACCTGCCCCCTAGGGCCCTAGTTGACAGGGCCAGCCATGAAGACCCACCTGGCTTGGTGGGTCCAAGTCTCCTGGACTCAGTGTTCCGTCCAGGAGATCTGCGGCCTGCTGTCTGACCACTGAGTCTTACATACCAGAAAAAAAGAGGGATGAATTTCCTGGCATGTGCACTCTGCTGGGGTCAACTGCAAGCTGCTTCTCCAGTTTGAGAATAGAAAGGGGAGGGGTTTTACTCAACTGCCCGGCCCCAGGTCCCAAGCTGCCAAGGCCGGCCATGAAGACCCGTCTGACATGTGGGCTCCTAGTCTCAAGGACCCAGTGTTCAGTCCAGGTGATCTGTGGACCGCAGTCTGACTAGCAACTCTGACGTACCTGAAAAATAGAGGGACAGCTTTCCTGGCATGTGCACTCTGATGGGTCCAACTGCAAGCTGCTTCTCCAGTTTGACAATGAAGACCCGCCTAGCATGGGGGGTCCCAGTTTCCTGGACCCAGTGTTCAGTCCAGGAGTTCTGCGTCCCCCTGTCTGACCAGCTACCCTGGCATACAAGAAAAAAAGAGGGACGGCTTTCCTGGCATGTGTGCTCTGCTGGGTCCCACTGTGAGCTCACTCTCCAGTTTGAGAATTGAAAGTGGAGAGGTTTCCCTCCTCAACCTGCCCCCTAGGGCCCTAGTTGCCAGGGCCGGCCATGAAGATCCGTCTGGCATGGGGGCTCCTAGTCTCAAGGACCCAGTGTTCTGTCCAGGAGTTCTGTGGAACGCAGTCTGAACAGTAACCCTGACGTACCTTAAAAAAAAAAGAAGGACAGCTTTCCTGACATGTGCGCGCTGCTGGGTCCAACTGCAAGCTGCTACTCCAGTTTGAGAATTAAAGGTGGAGGGGTTTCCCTCCTCCACTTGGCCCCAGATCCTGAGTTGCCAAGGCCAGTGAAAAAGATTCACCTTACGTGGGGGGGCCCAGTTTCCTAGACCCAGTGTTTAGTCCAGGAGATCTGCGGCCCCCTGTCTGACCAGCTAACCAGGCATACAAGAAAAAAAGAGGGCCGGCCATGAAGACCCACCTGGCATGGTGGTTCCAAGTCTCCAGGACCAAGTGTTCATTCCACGAGATCTGTGGCCTGCTGTCTGACCAGCGACCATGACTTAACCAAAAAAAGAGGGAAGACTTTCCTGGTATGTTTGCTCTGCTGGGTACAACTGCAAGCCGCTACTCCAGTTTGAGTATGAAAGGTGGAGGGGTTTCCCAGCTCCACTTGGCCCCAGGGCCTGAGTTGCCTAGGCCAGTGAAAAAGATCCACCTTACGTGGGGGGGGGGTCAGTTTCCTAGACCCAGTGTTCAGTCCAGAAGATCTGCGGCCTGCTGTCTGACCAGCGACCCTGACTGAACCAAAAAAAGAGGGAACACTTTCTTGGTATGTTTGCTCTGCTGGGTACAACTGCAAGCTGCTTCTCCAGTTTGAGAATTGAAATGGGAGGGGTTTCCCTCCTCAGCCCAGCCCCAGGGCCCGAATTGCCAAGGCCAGCCATGAAGACATGTCTGGCATGGGGGGTCCCAGTCTCCTGGACCCAGTGTTCAGTGGAGGAGATCTCCGGCCCACTCTTTGAAGAGCGACAAACACATACCAGAAAAAAGAGGGACGGCTTACCTGGTATGTGCAATCTGCTGGGTCCAACTGCGAGCTGCTTCTCCAGTTTGTGAATTAAAGCAGGAGGGGTTTCCCTCCTATGCAGGGCCCCAGGGCCTAAGTTGCCAGGTCCGGCTATGAAGATCCACCTGGCGTGGAGGTCCCAGTCTCTAGGACCCAGTGTTCAGTTCAGGAGGTCTCTGGCCTGCCAGCTGAGCAGCAACTCTGACATCCCTGAAAAATAGAGGGACAGCTTTCCTGGCATGTGCACTCTGATGGGACCAAATGCAAGCTGCTTCTCCAGTTTGACAATGAAGACCCGCCTAGCATGGGGGTCCCAGTTTCCTGGATCCAGTGTTCAGTCCAGGAGATCTGTGGCCAGCTGTTTAACCTGCGGCCCTGACATACCAGAAGAAAAGAGGGACGGCTTTGCTGGCATGTGCGCTCTGCTGGGTCCCACTGTGTGCTCCCTCTCCAGTTTGAGAATTGAAAGTGGAGGGGTTTCCCTAGTCAACCTGCCCCCTAGGGCCCAAGTTTGCCAGGGCCGGCCATGAAGACCCACCTGGCATGGTGGGTCCAAGTCTCTTGGACCCAGTGTTCAGTCCAGGAGATCTGCAGCCTGCTGTCTGACCATTGAGTCTTACATACCAGGAAAAAAGAGGGATGAATTTCCTAACATGTGCGCACTGCTGGGTTCAACTGCAAGCTGCTTCTCCAGTTTGAGAATTGAAATGGGAGGGGTTTCCCGCCTCAGCCCAGCCCCAGGGCCCGAGTTGCCATGGCAGGCCATGAAGACATGTCTGGCATGGGGGGGTCCCAGTCTCCTGGATCCAGTGTTCAGTGGAGGAGATCTCTGGCACACTCTTTGCCCAGAGATAAACACATACCAGAAAAAAGAGGGAAGGCTTACCTGGTATGTGCAATCTGCTGGGTCCAACTGCAAGCTGCTTCTCCAGTTTGAGAATTGAAACGGGAGGGGTTTCCCTCCTCCGCCCAGCCCCAGGGCCCAAGCTGCCAAGGCCGGCCATGAAGACCTGTCTGGCATGGGGGGTCCTAGTCTTAAGGACCCAGTGTTCAGTCCAGGAGATCTGTGGCTTGCCGTCTGAGCAGCAACTCTGACGTACCTGAAAAATAGAGGGACAGCTTTCCTGGCATGTGCACTCTGATGGGTCCAACTGCTAGCTGCTTCTCCAGTTTGACAAGAAGACCCGCCTAGTATGGGGGCTCCCAGTTTGCTGGACCCATTGTTCAGTCCAGGTGATCTTTGGCCAGCTGTTTAACCTGCGGCCCTGACATACCAGAAGAAAAGTGGGACGGCTTTGCTGGCATGTGCGCTCTGCTGGGTCCCACTGCGAGCTCTCTGTCCAGTTTGAGAATTGAAAGGGAGAGGTTTCACTCCTCTACTCGCCCCCACCCGGGCCTCAGGTGCCCGGTTCGGCAATGAAGACAGGCATGGCAGAGGGGTCCCAGTATCAGGGACCCAGTGTTCAGTCCAGGAGATCTGCGGCTCCCTGTCTGACAAGCTACCCTGGCATACAAAAAAAAAAGAGGGACAGCGTTGCTGGCATGTGTGCTCTTCTGTGTCCCACTGTGAGCTCCGTCTCCAGTTTGAGAATTGAAAGTGGAGGGGTTTTCCTCCTCAACCTGCCCCCTAGGGCCCTAGTTGCCAGGGCTGGCCATGAAGACCCACCTAGCATGGTGGGTCCAAGTCTCCTGAACCCAGTGTTCAGTCCAGGAGATCTGCGGCCCCTTGTCTGACCATTGAGTCTTACATACCAGAAAAAAAGAGGGATGAATTTCCTGGCATGTGCGAACTGCTGGGTTCAACTGCAAGCTGCTTCTCCAGTTTGAAAATGAAGACCCGCCTAGCATTGGGGGTCCCAGTTTCCTGGACCCAGTGTTCAGTCCTGGAGATATGTGGCCAGCTGGTTTACTTGCGGCCCTGACATACCAGAAAAAAAGAGGGACGGCTTTGCTGGCATGTGCGCTCTGCTGTGTCCAATTGCAAGCTGCTACTCAAGTCTGAGAATTTAAAGTGTAGGGGTTTCCCTTCTAGACACGGCCCCAGGGCCTGTGTTGCCAAGGACAGCGAAAAAGATCCACCTTACGTGGGGGGGCCCAGTTTCCAAGACCCAGTGTTCAGTTCAGGAGATCTGCCGCCCCCTGTCTGACCAGCTACCCTGGCATACAAGAATAAAAGAGGGACAGCTTTCCTGGCATGTGTGCTCTGCTGGGTCCCACTGTGAGCTCCCTCTCCAGTTTGAGATTTGAAAGTGGAGGGGTTTCCCTCCTCAACCTGCCCCCTAGGGCCCTAGTTGCCATGGCCGGCCATGAAGACCCACCTGGCATGGTGGGTCCAAGTCTCCTGGACCCAGTGTTCAGTCCAGGAGATCTGCGGCCCACTGTCTGACCATTGAGTCTTACATACCAGAAAAAAAGAGGGATGAATTTCCTGGCATGTGCGCTCTGCTGGGGTCAACTGCAAGCTGTTTCTCCAGTTTGAGAATTGAAATGGGAGGGGTTTCCATCTCCTGCCCGGCCCCAGGACCCAAGCTGCCAAGGCCGGCCATGAAGACCCGTCTGGCATGGGGGCTCCTAGTCTCAAGGACCCAGTGTTCAGTCCAGGAGATCAGTGGACCGCTGTCTGACCAGCAACTCTGACGTACCTAAAAAAAAAGAGGGACAGCTTTCCTGACATGTGCGCTCTGATGGGTCCAACTGCAAGCCGCTATTCCAGTTTGAGTATGAAAGGTGCAGGGGTTTCCCAGCTCCACTTGGCCCCAGGGCCTGAGTTGCCAAGGCCAGTGAAAAGGATCCACCTTACGTGGGGGGGCCCAGTTTCCTAGACCCAGTGTTCAGTCCAGGAGATCTGCGGCCCCCTGTCTGACCAGCTACCCTGGCATACAAGAAAAAAAGAGGGCCGGCCATGAAGACCCACCTGGCATGGTGGTTCCAAGTCTCCAGGACCAAGTGTTCAGTCGAGGAGATCTGTGGCCTGCTGTCTGACCAGCGACCCTGACTTAACCAAAAAAAGACGGAAGACTTTCCTGGTATGTTTGCTCTGCTGGGTACAACTGCTAGCTGCTTCTCCAGTTTGAGAATTGAAATGGGAGGGGTTTCCCTCCTCAGCCCAGCCCCAGGGCCCGAGTTGCCAAGGCCGGCCATGAAGACATGTCTGGCATGGGGGGTCCCAGTCTCCTGGACCCAGTGTTCAGTGGAGGAGATCTCTGGCCCACTCTATGACCAGCGACTAACACATACCAGAGAAAAGAGGGAAGGCTTACCTGGTATGTGCAATCTGCTGGGTCCAACTGCGAGCTGCTTCTCCAGTTTGTGAATTAAAGCAGGAGGGGGTTCCCTCCTAAGCAGGGCCCCAGGGCCTCAGTAGCCAGGGCCACCTATGAAGATCCACCTGGCGTGGAGGTCCCAGTCTCTTGGACCCAGTCTTCAGTCCAGGAGATCTGTGGCCTGCTGTTTAACCTGCGGCCCTGATATACCAGAAGCAAAGAGGGACGGCTTTGCTGGCATGTGTGCTCTGCTGGGTCCCACTGCGAGTTCCCTCTCCAGTTTGAGAATTGAAAGGGAGGGGTTTCACTCCTCTACGCGACCCCAGCCGGGACTCAGGTGCCTGGTTCGGCAATGAAGACAGGCATGGCAGGGGGGTCCCAGTATCAGGGACCCAGTGTTCAGTCCAGCAGATCTGCAGCCCCCTGTCTGACCAGCTACCCTGGCATACAAGAAAAAAAGAGGGACGGCTTTCCTGGTATGTGTTCTCTGCTGGGTCCCACTGTGAGCTCCCTCTCCAGTTTGAGAATTGAAAGTGGAGGGGTTTCCCTCCTCAACCTGCCTCCTAGGGCCCTAGTTGCCAGGGCCGGCCATGAAGACCCACCTGGCATGGTGGGTCCAAGTCTCCTGGACCCAGTGTTCAGTCCAGGAGATCTGCGGCCCGCTGTCTGACCACTGAGTCTTACATACCAGAAAAAAAGAGGGATGAATTTCCTGGCATATGCGCTCTGCTGGGGTCAACTGCAAGCTGCTTCTCCAGTTTGAGAATTGAAATTAAAGGGGTTTCCCTCCTCTGCCCGGCCCCAGGGCCCAAGCTGCCAAGGCCGGCCATGAAGACCCATCTGGCATGGGGGCTCCTAGTCTCAAGGACCCAGTGTTCAGTCCAGGAGATCAGTGGACCGCTGTCTGACCAGCAACTCTGACGTACCTAAAAAAAAAGAGGGACAGCTTTCCTGACATGTGCGCTCTGATGGGTCCAACTGCAAGCCGCTATTCCAGTTTGAGTATGAAAGGTGCAGGGGTTTCCCAGCTCCACTTGGCCCCAGGGCCTGAGTTGCCAAGGCCAGTGAAAAGGATCCACCTTACGTGGGGGGGGCCCAGTTTCCTAGACCCAGTGTTCAGTCCAGGAGATCTGCGGCCCCCTGTCTGACCAGCTACCCTGGCATACAAGAAAAAAAGAGGGCCGGCCATGAAGACCCACCTGGCATGGTGGTTCCAAGTCTCCAGGACCAAGTGTTCAGTCGAGGAGATCTGTGGCCTGCTGTCTGACCAGCGACCCTGACTTAACCAAAAAAAGACGGAAGACTTTCCTGGTATGTTTGCTCTGCTGGGTACAACTGCTAGCTGCTTCTCCAGTTTGAGAATTGAAATGGGAGGGGTTTCCCTCCTCAGCCCAGCCCCAGGGCCCGAGTTGCCAAGGCCGGCCATGAAGACATGTCTGGCATGGGGGGTCCCAGTCTCCTGGACCCAGTGTTCAGTGGAGGAGATCTCTGGCCCACTCTATGACCAGCGACAAACACATACCAGAAAAAAGAGGGACGGCTTACCTGGTATGTGCAATCTGCTGGGTCCAACTGCGAGCTACTTCTCCAGTTTGTGAATTAAAGCAGGAGGGGGTTCCCTCCTAAGCAGGGCCCCAGGGCCTCAGTAGCCAGGGCCACCTATGAAGATCCACCTGGCGTGGAGGTCCCAGTCTCTTGGACCCAGTCTTCAGTCCAGGAGATCTGTGGCCTGCTGTTTAACCTGCGGCCCTGATATACCAGAAGCAAAGAGGGACGGCTTTGCTGGCATGTGCGCTCTGCTGGGTCCCACTGCGAGTTCCCTCTCCAGTTTGAGAATTGAAAGGGAGGGGTTTCACTCCTCTACGCGACCCCAGCCGGGACTCAGGTGCCTGGTTCGGCAATGAAGACAGGCATGGCAGGGGGGTCCCAGTATCAGGGACCCAGTGTTCAGTCCAGCAGATCTGCAGCCCCCTGTCTGACCAGCTACCCTGGCATACAAGAAAAAAAGAGGGACGGCTTTCCTGGTATGTGTTCTCTGCTGGGTCCCACTGTGAGCTCCCTCTCCAGTTTGAGAATTGAAAGTGGAGGGGTTTCCCTCCTCAACCTGCCTCCTAGGGCCCTAGTTGCCAGGGCCGGCCATGAAGACCCACCTGGCATGGTGGGTCCAAGTCTCCTGGACCCAGTGTTCAGTCCAGGAGATCTGCGGCCCGCTGTCTGACCACTGAGTCTTACATACCAGATAAAAAGAGGGATGAATTTCCTGGCATATGCGCTCTGCTGGGGTCAACTGCAAGCTGCTTCTCCAGTTTGAGAATTGAAATGAGAGGGGTTTCCCTCCTCTGCCCGGCCCCAGGGCCCAAGCTGCCAAGGCCGGCCATGAAGACCCGTCTGGCATGGGGGCTCCTAGTCTCAAGGACCCAGTGTTCAGTCCAGGAGATCAGTGGACCGCAGTCAGACCAGCAACTCTGACGTACCTAAAAAAAAAAGAGGGACAGCTTTCCTGACATGTGCGCTCTGATGGGTCCAACTGCAAGCCGCTATTCCAGTTTGAGTATGAAAGGTGCAGGGGTTTCCCAGCTCCACTTGGCCCCAGGGCCTGAGTTGCCAAGGCCAGTGAAAAGGATCCACCTTACGTGGGGGGGGCCCAGTTTCCTAGACCCAGTGTTCAGTCCAGGAGATCTGCGGCCCCCTGTCTGACCAGCTACCCTGGCATACAAGAAAAAAAGAGGGCCGGCCATGAAGACCCACCTGGCATGGTGGTTCCAAGTCTCCAGGACCAAGTGTTCAGTCGAGGAGATCTGTGGCCTGCTGTCTGACCAGCGACCCTGACTTAACCAAAAAAAGACGGAAGACTTTCCTGGTATGTTTGCTCTGCTGGGTACAACTGCTAGCTGCTTCTCCAGTTTGAGAATTGAAATGGGAGGGGTTTCACTCCTCAGCCCAGCCCCAGGGCCCGAGTTGCCAAGGCCGGCCATGAAGACATGTCTGGCATGGGGGGTCCCAGTCTCCTGGACCCAGTGTTCAGTGGAGGAGATCTCTGGCCCACTCTATGACCAGCGACAAACACATACCAGAAAAAAGAGGGACGGCTTACCTGGTATGTGCAATCTGCTGGGTCCAACTGCGAGCTGCTTCTCCAGTTTGTGAATTAAAGCAGGAGGGGGTTCCCTCCTAAGCAGGGCCCCAGGGCCTCAGTAGCCAGGGCCACCTATGAAGATCCACCTGGCGTGGAGGTCCCAGTCTCTTGGACCCAGTCTTCAGTCCAGGAGATCTGTGGCCTGCTGTTTAACCTGCGGCCCTGATATACCAGAAGCAAAGAGGGACGGCTTTGCTGGCATGTGCGCTCTGCTGGGTCCCACTGCGAGTTCCCTCTCCAGTTTGAGAATTGAAAGGGAGGGGTTTCACTCCTCTACGCGACCCCAGCCGGGACTCAGGTGCCTGGTTCGGCAATGAAGACAGGCATGGCAGGGGGGTCTCAGTATCAGGGACCCAGTGTTCAGTCCAGCAGATCTGCAGCCCCCTGTCTGACCAGCTACCCTGGCATACAAGAAAAAAAGAGGGACGGCTTTCCTGGTATGTGTTCTCTGCTGGGTCCCACTGTGAGCTCCCTCTCCAGTTTGAGAATTGAAAGTGGAGGGGTTTCCCTCCTCAACCTGCCTCCTAGGGCCCTAGTTGCCA
Source organism: Suncus etruscus (assembly GCF_024139225.1). Classification (NCBI taxonomy): domain Eukaryota; kingdom Metazoa; phylum Chordata; class Mammalia; order Eulipotyphla; family Soricidae; genus Suncus; species Suncus etruscus. The sequence goes on along the minus strand of NC_064868.1, from coordinate 52,658,661 downwards.
GGGCCGGCCATGAAGACCCACCTGGCATGGTGGGTCCAAGTCTCCTGGACCCAGTGTTCAGTCCAGGAGATCTGCGGCCCGCTGTCTGACCACTGAGTCTTACATACCAGAAAAAAAGAGGGATGAATTTCCTGGCATATGCGCTCTGCTGGGGTCAACTGCAAGCTGCTTCTCCAGTTTGAGAATTGAAATGAGAGGGGTTTCCCTCCTCTGCCCGGCCCCAGGGCCCAAGCTGCCAAGGCCGGCCATGAAGACCCGTCTGGCATGGGGGCTCCTAGTCTCAAGGACCCAGTGTTCAGTCCAGGAGATCTGTGGACCGCAGTCAGACCAGCAACTCTGACGTACCTAAAAAAAAAGAGGGACAGCTTTCCTGAAATATCCGCTCTGATGGGTCCATCTTAAAGCCGCTACTCCAGTTTGAGTATTAAAGGTGGAGGAGTTTCCCAGCTCCACTTGGCTCCAGGGCCTGAGTTGCCAAGGTCAGTGAAAAAGATCCACCTTACGTGGGGGGGCGCAGGTTCTTAGACCCAGTGTTCAGTCCAGGAGATCTGCGGCCCCCTGTCTGACCAGCTACCCTGGCATACAAGAAAAAAAGAGGGCCGGCCATGAAGACCCACCTGGCGTGGTGGTTCCAAGTCTCCAGGACCAAGTGTTCAGTCCAGGAGATCTGTGGCCTGCTGTCTGACGAGCAACCCTGACTTAACCAAAAAAAGAGGGAAGACTTTCCTGGTATGTTTGCTCTGCTGGGTTCAACTGCAAGCTGCTTCTCCAGTTTGAGAATTGAAATGGGAGGGGTTTCCCTCCTCAGCCCAGCCCCAGGGCCCGAGTTGCCAAGGCCGGCCATGAAGACATGTCTGGCATGGGGGGTCCCAGTCTCCTGGACCCAGTGTTCAGTGGAGGAGATCTCTGGCCCACTCTTTGACCAGCGACAAACACATACCATAAAAAAGAGGGACGGCTTACCTGGTATGTGCAATCTGCTGGGTCCAACTGCGAGCTGCTTCTCCAGTTTGTGAATTAAAGCAGGAGGGGGTTCCCTCCTAAGCAGGGCCCAGGGCCTCAGTAGCCAGGGCCGCCTATGAAGATCCACCTGGCGTGGAGGTCCCAGTCTCTTGGACCCAGTCTTCAGTCCAGGAGATCTGTGGCCTGCTGTTTAACCTGCGGCCCTGATATACCAGAAGCAAAGAGGGACGGCTTTGCTGGCATGTGCGCTCTGCTGGGTCCCACTGCAAGTTCCCTCTCCAGTTTGAGAATTGAAAGGGAGGGGTTTCACTCCTCTACGCGACCCCAGCCGGGACTCAGGTGCCTGGTTCGGCAATGAAGACAGGCATGGCAGGGGGGTCCCAGTATCAGGGACCCAGTGTTCAGTCCAGGAGATCTGCAGCCCCTGTCTGACCAGCTACCCTGGCATACAAGAAAAAAAGAGGGACGGCTTTCCTGGTATGTGTTCTCTGCTGGGTCCCACTGTGAGCTCCCTCTCCAGTTTGAGATTTGAAAGTGGAGGGGTTTCCCTCCTCAACCTGCCCCCTAGGGCCCTAGTTGCCAGGGCCGGCCATGAAGACCCACCTGGCATGGTGGGTCCAAGTCTCCTGAACCCAGTGTTCAGTCCAGGAGATCTGCGGCCCGCTGTCTGACCACTGAGTCTTACATACCAGAAAAAAAGAGGGATGAATTTCCTGGCATATGCGCTCTGCTGGGGTCAACTGCAAGCTGCTTCTCCAGTTTGAGAATTGAAATGAAAGGGGTTTCCCTCCTCTGCCTGGCCCCAGGGCCCAAGCTGCCAAGGCCGGCCATGAAGACCCGTCTGGCATGGGGGCTCCTAGTTTCAAGGACCCAGTGTTCAGTCCAGGAGATCTGTGGACCGCAGTCAGACCAGCAACTCTGACGTACCTAAAAAAAAAGAGGGACAGCTTTCCTGAAATATCCGCTCTGATGGGTCCATCTTAAAGCCGCTACTCCAGTTTGAGTATTAAAGGTGGAGGGGTTTCCCAGCTCTACTTGGCCCCAGGGCCTGAGTTGCCAAGGCCAGTGAAAAAGATCCACCTTACGTGGGGGGGGCGCAGGTTCTTAGACCCAGTGTTCAGTCCAGGAGTTCTGCGGCCCCCTGTCTGACCAGCTACCCTGGCATACAAGAAAAAAAGAGGGCCGGCCATGAAGACCCACCTGGCGTGGTGGTTCCAAGTGTCCAGGACCAAGTGTTCAACCCAGGAGATCTGTGGCCTGCTGTCTGACCAGCGACCCTGACTTAACCAAAAAAGAGGGAAGACTTTCCTGGTATGTTTGCTCTGCTGGGTACAACTGCTAGCTGCTTCTCCAGTTTGAGAATTGAAATGGGAGGGGTTTCCCTCCTCAGCCCAGCCCCAGGGCCCGTGTTGCCAAGGCCGGCCATGAAGACATGTCTGGCATGGGGGGTCCCAGTTTCCTGGAACCAGTGTTCAGTCCAGGAGATCTGTGGCCAGCTGTTTAACCTGCGGACCTGACATACCAGAAGAAAAGAGGGATGGCTTTGCTGGCATGTGCGCTCTGCTGGGTCCCACTGCGAGCTCCCTCTCCAGTTTGAGAATTGAAAGGGAGGGATTTCACTCCTCTACTTGCCCCCACCCGGGCCTCAGGTGCCTGGTTTGGCAATGAAGACAGGCATGGCAGGGGGTCCCAGTATCATGGATCCAGTGTTCAGTCCAGGAGATCTGCGGCCCCCTGTCTGACCAGTACCCTGGCATACAAGAAAAAAAGAGGGACGGCTTTCCTGGCATGTGTGCTCTGCTGGGTCCCACTGTGAGCTCTCTCTCCAGTTTGAGAATTGAAAGTGGAGGGGTTTGCCTCCTCAACCTGCCCCCTAGGGCCCTAGTTGCCAGGGCCGGCCATGAAGATCCGTCTGGCATGGGAGCTCCTAGTCTCAAGGACCCAGTGTTCAGTCCAGGAGATCTGTGGACCGCAGTCTGACCAGCAAATCTGACGTACCTAAAAAAAAAAGAGGGACAGCTTTCCTGACATGTGCTCTCTGATGGGTCCAACTGCAAGCTGCTACTCCAGTTTGAGAATTAAAGGTGGAGGGGTTTCCCTCCTCCACATGGCCCCAGGGCCTGAGTTGCCAAGGCCAGTGAAAAAGATCCACCTTACGTGGGGGGTCCCAGTTTCCTGGACCCAGTGTTCAGTCCAGGAGATCTGTGGCCAGTTGTTTAACCTGCGGTCCTGACATACCAGAAGAAAAGAGGGACTGCTTTGCTGGCATGTGCGCTCTGCTGGGTCCCACTGTTGGCTCCCTCTCCAGTTTGAGAATTGAAAGGGAGGGTTTTCACTCCTCTACTCGCCCCAACCCGGGCCTCAGGTGCCCAGTTCGGCAATGAAGACAGGCATGGCAGCGTGTCCCAGGATCAGGGACCCAGTGTTCAGTCCAGGAGATCTGTGGCCAGCTGTTTAACCTGCGGCCCTGATATACCAGAAGAAAAGAGGGACGGCTTTGCTGGCATGTGTGCTCTGCTGGGTCCCACTGTGAGCTCCCTCTCCAGTTTGAGAATTGAAATGGGAGGGGTTTCCCTCCTCTGCTCGGCCCAAGGGCCCAAGCTGCCAAGGCCGACCATGAAGACCTGTCTGGCACGGGGGGTCCTAGTCTCAAGGACCCAGTGTTCAGTCTAGGAGATCTGTGGCCCGCTGTGTGACCAGCAACTCTGACGAACCTAAAAAAAAGAGGGACTGCTTTCCTGGCATGTGCGCTCTTCTGGGTCCAACTGCAAGCTGCTACTCCAGTTTGAGAATTAAAGGTGGAGGGATTTCCCTCCTCCACACGGCCCCAGGGCCTGAGTTGCCAATTCCAGCGAAAAAGATCCACCTTACGTGGGGGGGGGCCCAGTTTCCTAGACCCAGTGTTCAGTCCAGGAGATCTGCCGCCCCCTGTCTGACCAGCTACCCTGCCCTACAAGAATAAAAGAGGGCCGGCCATAAATACCCAGCTGGCGTGGTGTTTCCAAGTCTCCTGGACCAAGTGTTCAGTCCAGGAGATCTCTGGCCTGCTGTCTGACCAGCGACCCTGACTTAACAAAAAAAAGAGGGAACACTTTCCTGGTATGTTTGCTCTGCTGGGTACAACTGCTAGCTGCTTCTCCAGTTTGAGAATTGAAATGGGAGGGGTTTCCCTCCTCAGCCCAGCCCCAGGGCCCGAATTGCCAAGGCCAGCCATGAAGACATGTCTGGCATGGGGGGTCCCAGTCTCCTGGACCCAGTGTTCAGTGGAGGAGATCTCTTGCCCACTCTTTGACCAGCGACAAACACATACCAGAAAAAAGAGGGACGGCTTACCTGGTATGTGCAATCTGCTGGGTCCAACTGCGAGCTGCTTCTCCAGTTTGTGAATTAAAGCAGGAGGGGTTTCCCTCCTATGCAGGGCCCCAGGGCCTAAGTTGCCAGGTCCGGCTATGAAGATCCACCTGGCGTGGAGGTCCCAGTCTCTTGGACCCAGTGTTCAGTTCAGGAGGTCTGTGGCCTGCCAGCTGAGCAGCAACTCTGACATCCCTGAAAAATAGAGGGACAGCTTTCCTGGCATGTGCACTCTGATGGGACCAAATGCAAGCTGCTTCTCCAGTTTGACAATGAAGACCCGCCTAGCATGGGGGTCCCAGTTTCCTGGACCCAGTGTTCAGTCCAGGAGATCTGTGGCCAGCTGTTTAAACTGCGGCCCTGATATACCAGAAGAAAAGAGGGACGGCTTTGCTGGCATGTGCGCTCTGCTGGGTCCCACTGCGAGCTCCCTCTCCAGTTTGAGAATTGAAAGGGAGGGGTTTCAGTCCTCTACTCGCCCCCAGCCGGGCCTCAGGTGCCCAGTGAGGCAATGAAGATAGGCATGGCAGGGGGTCCCAGTATCAGGGACCCAGTGTTCAGTCCAGGAGATCTGCGGCCCCCTGTCTGACCAGCTACCCTGTCATACAAGAAAAAAGAGGGATTGCTTTCCTGGCATGTGTGCTCTGCTGGGTCCCACTGTGAGCTCCTTCTCCAGTTTGAGAATTGAAAGTGGAGGGGTTTCCCTCCTCAACCTGCCCCCTAGGGCCCTAGTTGACAGGGCCAGCCATGAAGACCCACCTGGCATGGTGGGTCCAAGTCTCCTGGACCCAGTGTTCATTCCAGAAGATCGGCGGCCCGCTGTCTGACCATTTCTCAGGAAAAAAGAGGGATGAATTTCCTGGCATGTGCGCACTGCTGGGTTCAACTGCAAGCTGCTTCTCCAGTTTGAGTATTGAAATGGGAGGGGTATCCCTACTCCGCCCAGCCCCTGGGCCCGAGTTGCCAAGGCCGGCCATGAAGACATGTCTGGCATGGGGGGTCCCAGTCTCCAGGACCCAGTGTTCAGTCCAGGAGATCTGTGGCCCGCTGTCTGACCTGCAACTCTGACGTACCTAAAAAAAAAGAAGGACTGCTTTCCTGGCATGTGCGCTCTGCTGGGTCCAACTGCAAGCTGCTACTCCAGTTTGAGAATTAAAGGTGTAGGGGTTTCCCTGCTACACACGGCCCCAGGGCCTGAGTTGCCAAGGCCAGCGAAAAAGATCCACCTTACATGGGGGGGGGCCAGTTTCCTGGACCCAGTGTTCAGTCCAGGAGATCTGTGGCCAGCTGTTTAATCTGCGGCCCTGACATATCAGAAGAAAAGAGGGATGGCTTTGCTAGCATGTGCGCTCTGCTGGGTCCCACTGCGAGCTCCCTCTCCAGTTTGAGAATTGAAAGGGAGGGGTTTCACTCCTCTACTCTCCCCCACCCGGGTCTCAGGTGCCTGGTTCGGCAATGAAGACAGGCATGGCAGGAGGGTCCCAGTATCAGGGACCCAGTGTTCATTCCAGGAGATCTGCGCCCCCCTGTCTGACAAGCTACCCTGGCATACAAGAGAAAAAGAGGGACGGCTTTCCTGGCATGTGTGCTCTGCTGGGTCCCACTGTGAGCTCCCTCTCCAGTTTGAGAATTGAAAGTGGAGGGGTTTCCCTCCTCAACCTGTCCCCTAGGGACCTAGTTGCCGGGGCCGGCCATGAAGACCCACCTGGCATGGTGGGTCCAAGTCTCCTGGACCCAGTGTTCAGTCCAGGAGATCTGCGGCCCGCTGTCTGACCATTGAGTCTTACATACCAGAAAAAAAGAGGGATGAATTTCCTGGCATGTTTGCACTGCTGGGTTCAACTTCAAGCTGCTTCTTCAGTTTGACAATGAAGACCAGCCTAGCATGGGGGGGGTCCCAGTTTCCTGGACCCAGTGTTCAGTCCAGGAGATCTGTGGCCAGCTGTTTAATCTGCGGCCCTGACATACCAGGAAAAAAGAGGGACGGCTTTGCTGGCATGTGCGCTCTGCTGGGTCCAACTGCAAGCTGCTACTCCAGTTTGAGAATTAAAAGTGGAGGGGTTTCCCTCCTACACAGGGCCTCAGGACCTGAGTTGCCAAGGCCAGGGAAAAAGATCCACCTTACATGGGGCGGCCCAGTTTCCTAGACCCAGTGTTCAGTTCAGGAGATCTGCTGCCCCCTGTCTGACCAGCTACCCTGGCATACAAGAAAAAAAGAGGGCTGGCCATGAAGACCCACCTGGCGTGGTTATTCCAAGCCTCCAGGACCAAGTGTTCTGTCCAGGAGATCTGTGGCCTGCTGTCTGACCAGCGACCCTGACTTAACCAAAAAAAGAGGGAAGACTTTCCTGGTATGTTTGCTCTGCTGGGTACAACTGCAAGCTGCTTCTTCAGTTTGAGAATTGAAATGGGAGGGGTTTCCCTCCTCCGCCCAGCCCTAGGGCCAGAGTTGCCAAGGATGGCCATGATGACCCGTCTGGCATTGGGGTTCCTAGTCTCAAGGACCCAGTTTTCAGTCCAGGAGATCTGTAGCCCGCTGTCTCACCAGTGAGTCCGACATACCAGAAAAAAAAAGGGATGGCTTTCCTGGCATGTGAGCTCTGCTGGGTCGAACTGCAAGCTGCTTCTCTAGTTTGAGAATTGAAATGGGAGGTGTTTCCCTTCTCAGTTGGCCCTAGGGCCCAAGTTATGAAGGCTGGCCATGAATACCTGTTTGACCTTTTGGGTTGCTTGCGACTGGCCTAGTATGGACCATATGGTCCCCCAAGCCAGGAGCAATTTCTGAGTGCAGAGCCAGGAGTAACCGCTGAGTGTCACCTGGCGTGGCCAAAAATAAATAAATACATAAATACATAAATACATAATTAAATAAATATAAATTTACACAAGAGACTGAAACTTAAATATCACAGCTATAAAATAAAAGTAAGCATAACTACCTCTTTAGGACATTCTTTAACTTAAAAGATGAGAATCTCAAGTTAAAAAGCTCAGCACAGTCTTTGTCACTCTCTGTGAGAACTATGACTATGGCCTCACCCCTGAAAAGGCATAGGAACAGTGGGAAAAATTACAGTATTTTTGCATTGAAGGTAACTGTGAACAAGACAGATTGTCTAGTAGAGAGTCCAGTTTCTAAAACTGTAAGCCACAACTGCATATGGAGTCATATAATTTTAAAAATTTGGTTGGAAAAATTTTTATCAGTAAGCATTTGTTATTTGTACCTAATTTATATACATATTTACTCAGGGTCACATACAAATTTCTCAGGCAAAAAGCATGAAAATAGAAAAAATTTTCATTTCTCAGGCAAAAGCATGAAAATGGAAAAAACTTTAATTTCTGATAGCGAAGAATAGCTGGTGAAGTTAATGTTCTTTAGAAGGCATGGGGATGCTACATACAGAAGTTCTAATTATGTCTAAGAGAAAACATAAAACATGCGCTGAACATACTACTTAGTCCAGTTGGCGTGACTCAGATTCAAAAGCTGCCTTCCATGTAAAGCAACTATATAATTCAAGTACCTAGTAGGGAAATTTTTTTTCAGCAAAAAGAGCTAACTTATTAAAGGCCTTAAGAAAGACCTATCTTCTTCACTTCATCTTAGTGGATTACACATCCATCCTTCATTTTAGAGTCCTTAACATTCTTTTCGCTTCTGAGACAGACAAGATACATGTAAGCATTTGACAAGTAAATGTATTGTTAAAAGAACTTGTTACTTGGATACACAAGTGACCATTTCCACCTAACCTGCCCTGACAATAATACTCATATTCAGACCCACATTTCAGACCCATGTTTAATTGCATTTACAAAGAACAGACTTTAAGGCTGGAGCTAAAGATAAGTAACGAACTTTTCACTATGTGCCAAATATTTCAGGCCTAGAAATAAATCACGGATCGTGTCCTAAACAATCATCTCTAACAAAGCTCTCACAGTAACATTAAAATGGGACAAATGGTTTAAATAGCTGCAAAAAAAGACTAATAAAATAAACAGTATGTTTTTATTAGAAGCATTATGGAAAATTAATAAATAATAATATTGAAAGTTAGCAATCTAGTGAGGTAATAGAAAAGTTTAGAGGTTAGAAGAAGGTTTCACGAAGAGATATCTGAACTGGATTAAAATAAGCAAAATTTTCCCAAATTGAGGGGGCTTTCTAGGCAAATGAAGCTTGAATCCAGGCAGGGGCTTGGATATGCAGAGTACAGTAATTTCAGAAATTTCCCAACTGTCTGTAAGTGTGAAGCATAAAAACTGTGTTGGAACAGAGTTAGAAATTGTCTGGGGCCAGACTGGATTTAAATGTATACATATATATATAAAAAAACAGAAATGGCTGAAGCTTGATAAGGCGGCTTCAGAAAGAAGAAAATGTGGCAATGATTTTCATCTAAATGGAGACATTAAACAAAGTCAGTACTAATAAATTCCTTCATGCTTACATTCATTATCTCATATGAACCTCAACAAAACTGTGAGGATAGGTTCTACAGGTATCTTCCTTTACTCTCTGATGTGTAAGTAATTGATTACACAACACAAACTGGGGTGGGGTAAGAGCTGGCAGCAATGAATGTAAGGGATATATGTAATCATGGGACTCTACTCCTGAACTACATCCTTGACGATTACAAATAACAAAATGAACATTTGGGGACAGGATTTGGGGCCACACCTAGCAGTACTCAGAGTTTACTCTTGGCTCTATGATCAGGTATCAAGATCCCTTCTGGATATAGGCTTCCAGGGATTGAACCCAGGTCCACTGTATGCAAGGCAAGAAGCCTACCCACTGGACTATCACTCCAAAGTAAAATACCCCAAATTAAACTATTAAGTAGCATAGAATATCCTAATTTTTCCAGTGATGTCTCAGAGTCCATATAATCATATGTATATTCAATAAATGCTTTGAGTTTTTTTTCATACTTCCTCTCCCTCTTCCCATAGCCTACCTTGAAAACACCAAGGTGATATCCCCTCCCCTAAGACCTTTACCTAAGATTCCTTTTGAGATGGTCAGAAGGGGCCTACACATACAATCAATTAATCTTTGATAAAGGGGCAAGAAATGCAAAAAAGAACAAGGAAAGCCCCTTCAACATGTGGCGCTGGGGTAACTTGTCAGCCACTTGGAAAAAACTGAACTCAGACCTCCATCTAACAACGTGCACAAAGGTCAAATCCAAATGGATTAAGGACCTGGATATCAGAACTGAAACCATTAAGGTATATTGAATACACATAGGTAAAACACTCTATGACATCGAGACTAAAGGCATCTTCAAGTCAGAAACAGAACTCTCCATACAAGTGGAAACAGAAATAAATAGATGGGATATATTAAGCTGAGAAGCTTCTGCACCTCAAAAAAATAGTGCCAAGGATAAAAAAGCTTCCCACACAATGAGAGAAACTATTCACCCAATACCCAGACAAGGGAATAAGATCTAAGATATACAAGGTACTGACAGAACTTAACAAGAACAAAACATCTAACCCCATCAAAAATGGGGAGAAGAACAGACAATAAGAATTACAAATGGCCAAACGACACAGGAAAAATGTTCCACACCACTAATTATCAGGGAAATGCAAATCAAAACAACAAAGTACCATCTCATGCCACAGAGACTGGCATACATCACAAAGAACAAGAACAATAAGTGTTGGTGGGGATGTGGGGAGAAAGGAACTCTTATTCACTGCTGGTGAGAATGCCTTTTAGTTCAACCTTTATGGAAAACAATATGGAGATTCCTCAAAAAAACTAGATATTCAGCTCCCATATGATCCAGCTACATTACTCCTAGGGGAAAACCCTAGGAACACAAAAACAATACAAAAATGTCTTCTGCACACCTATATTCATTGCAACTCCATTTAAAATAGCCAGATTCTGGAAACAACCCAGATGCCTGACAATAGATGAGTGGCTAAAGAAACTGTGGTACATATACACAATGGAATACTATGCAGCCATCAAGAAAAATGAAGTCATGAAAATGGAAACTATTATGCTGAGTGAAATAAGACAGAGGGAGAGACAGACACAGAATAGTTTTACTCATCTTTGGGATTTAAGAAAATTAAAAGACAGTATTGTAATAATACCCAGAGGCAATAAAAATGAGGGCTGGAAGGACCAGCTCACAATATGAAGCTTATCCCAAAGTGTGGTGAGTGCAGTTAGAGAAATAACACTAACAACTATCATGACAATGGTAGTGAGAGAAATAGGATGCCTGTCTCAAATGCAGACAGGGGAAGGGTGAAGGAGGTATATGTGGGGCATTGTTGGTGGGACTATTGCACTGGTGAAGGGGGGTTTGTTCTTTTTTATGACTGAAATCCAACTACAAACATGTTTGTAATCATGGTGCTTAAATAAAGGTAAACTATTATTTAAAAATTATAGCCCTCAAGTCAAGCCCTCAATCTCAGACTTATATATTTTATAAATTAAACTAATTATGTACAATTTCACTTGTAAAAGTAGTTCTCTAAGTGTACTTATTCAGGAGATATATGTACTTATTGTGCCTTCTAAACACCACCAGGCCAGACTTGCTTCTTCTCACACTCTGCCAACGCTCATACAGGGCATAACTATGCACAGATAACTGTCTAATGAAATAAATCAAAGAGTCTACAGCAGGGATACCACGAATTTTGGCAATAAAGGTGAAACAGTGTGAAACTATGAGTGATTTACAAGGAGTGATGGGCTTTCGAAGAAGTGGGTTTTTGAGAGAGCAGTACAAGCCCACATCTAAATGGTGTACTAATGCAAGTAACTATTCTAAGTTTTATTTAGTCAAGAGAGAAAACAGCCTATTCATCAAAACAATGTTGGGGGCCAGAGTGACAGAAACAATAGGTAGGACATTTGCCTTGGATACAGCTGACCCAGGTTCATTTATGAGAGTTCCATGATCCTGTGAGCATTGCCAGGAATGACACCTGAGCACAGAACCAGGAATAACCCTGATCATGGCCAGGGTGGCCCAGAAACAAACAACAAAAAAGCAATGCAAAAAAATATAACAAGACATGAAATTTCATCTTCCTATTTCATTCTACCTTTTTTTTTAATTTTTATTTTGTGTGGTTTTTTTTACCCAAGTATTAACATCATTGTACCTCAGTATTCTGGACTGACCCAAACTCAGTCCTCTCTGTTTACATTCTGCTGTCAGAATTCTTTTTTTTTTAATATTTTTATTTAAACAACTTTATTACATAGATGATTGTGTTTGGACTTCAGTCATGTAAAGAACACCACCCATCACCAGTGCAACATTCCCATCACCAATGTCCCAAATCTCCCTCCTCCCCACCCAACCCCCGCCTGTACTCTAGACAAGCTTTCTATTTCCCTTGTACATTCTCATCATTCTACCTTTTCACACGAAATGGCAAACTTTACTAAGTGGCAGGGGCACAAAGGGCCAATGCTCATTCAAGCTCTGGATTTCATTTCTAGTACAATCTAATCCTCCAAGCACCACTGCAAATAATCCCCAAGCATTAAGTATATCCTAAGCACTACCAGGTGTGATCCATAAAAACATTAAAAAATTTAAAATTTGGGGCCGGAGAGATAGCACAGAGGTAAGGCATTTGCCTTAGATGCAGAAGGACGGTGGTTCGAATCCCGGCAACCCATATGGTCCCCCGAGCTTGCCAGAAGCGATTTCTGAGCATAGAGCCAGGAGTAACTGAGCGCTGCAGGGTGTGACCCAAAAACCAAAAAAAATATTTTAAATTTATTTAATAAAGTCTAGATTTATTCCCAAATTGAGGGTTCTCCCAAGCAGTTCTCAAGAGACTTGAGTATATAACCAGTGATTTTTAAGTCAACCAGGCTTGCATTTCAATGCAAGGTTCCAACAATAAAAGCTAGCAGTGGGGGGGGGGGCTCCAGGGATACATCCAGCAATGATTAGAATACAATGTGGTTTCAAGAAATGAACCTAACATTAAGTTATGCTATCGCATGTTACACATGGGTCCTAAATCCTGGTCATGAAAATTTTAACTTTTTGTGGGTAAAGGGATTCTGGGTCACTTCTGGCTGCACTCGGGGAATGTTCTTGAGTGGTAGTCAGGAAATCATTTCTGGAGATACAAAATGGAATCAATTACATATAAGATAAGTATGTTACCTCCTGTAACTTAAATTTATTTTTCCCCAATCTTCACACAGCTGACCCAATTTGATCCTGGTAACTTATATGGTCTTCTGAGCCCATCAGGAGTGATCCCCGAGTGCAGAGTCAATAGCAAGCCCTGAGTACCAATGGGTGTGGCCCCAAATCCAAACCAAATAACAACAACAAAAAAGAATTTCTGCACTGCAAAAGAATTGAAATCTAAAATTAATACACTCTTAATTGGGGGAAATATTTGCACATCACACATCAAGCATAGGACTAACAATAGGCTAATTCTTTTTTTTTTTTTTTTTTTTGGTTTTTCAGGCCACACCCGTTTGATGCTCAGGGGTTACTCCTGGCTAAGTGGTCAAAAATTGCCCCTGCCTTGGGGGGGACCATATGGGACGCGGGGGGGGGGGGGAATCGAACCGCGGTCCTTCCTTGGCTAGCACTTGCAAAGCAGACACCTTACCTCTAGCGCCACCTCATCGGCCCCATAATTCTTAACGTTAATCACACGCAAAGCTCAGAAACATAAAACTATCTCATCCATAAATCTGGATAAGAGACGAATAGATATTTCCTCAAGACAAACAGAGCTAAAAGGCATAAAAAAGTACTCATCTCATCAATTATCAGGCAAATGCAACAGTATATATACTCACACCAGAATGAAAAACATATCAAAGAGCCTGGAAACAATAAAATCTTGTGGTATGTAGTGAAAAAGCAACTCATGCATTTATGGTTACTTGTTTCTGTCATTTTGGATAATTGAGACTTTGCAAAATGGTAAGAACAGAACCTCCATATGATTCTATGATTCCATTCCTGTACAACTACCCCAAAGAACACAAAACATCTATTCAAAATGGCATGCAAACCTATATTCATCACAGCAGTATTTATAATCATGATGGCCTTGATATATCAACAACATATAAGAATAAAGAAATTGTGGTGAGTATAAAGATTGGAATACTACACAGTTATGAGAAAACATGAAAATTTGAAGTTTACAAGAACATAGATATATATGAGGGTGTCAAACAGTGAAGTGAGTCAGAAAATAAGGTAAATGCCATTATTTCATCCATATGTGGGTTATAAAGAAAGAAATCAAGAAATCACTCTCCAGTGGAAACAAACCTCGAGATACTGATAACAGAATTCTGGACTGAAGATTCAAAATGATAGGGGTGGGGTGGGGAATAAGGCTAAAGTTTCAGGATAAACTGGTGTATGATGGTAGTAGTAGTAGCAGTGTTGCAAGTATAAAATAAAAATATTGGTACAACAGTAAACAAATAGGTATTAATTCTAAACACATCAAGTGCAGTCTGTTGAGCTATGTCTCAAATGACTACTACTGTGTTCTCTAAAAATTGACTTTGTGCCTTTTGAATAAAAATGGATGGAAATGACATTATAATGCCAAATGCAATAAATTGTGAGTGACAAATGCTGAATAGTTTCACTCTTAAGTGTGATACAAAGAACTAAAATAAATGGCACAAAAACAAAATGAACTTCAAATTCAGTGAAAACTGGTGAATGCCAGAAAGAAGGAAGAGATGAGTAAATAGGTAAAGGTGTCCATTTTGTGAATAGATGACTTTGGGATTTTGATGGGAGAAGTTCTATATACACAGAGAGGTAGTAAGGTGTATCCCATGAAATTCTAGAGCATTAGTCAGTAAGAAAGGAAAATCGATATACATAATAAATCACATTAAAGACTAAAAAATAAATACACGCAAGCATACACATGCAACTATTAGAGCAAAAATCAACCCAACCCAAGATCAATATATTAAATTCAATTTTTCTTATATACCAGGCACAATGTGTGAATGAAACTGAAAAAGAAACTAAAAAATAAGTTCATTTGTAAAATGAATAAAATACCTGGAAACTAATTTAATAAAAGTAATGCAAGCTCTGTACACTGAAAAATTGTAAAAATACCTCATGCTTACTGATTAAATTAATTGCTAGTATTAAGGTGATAATCCTCAAATTTATGTACAAAATCAATGCAATTAATTATCAAAATTATGTGTAGAAAACAGGGTGTAAAGTCATCGCATCTGGAGAATATTATCACATTAACCCACTGACAGTTTGATTTGTGAGGGATTAGTACTACCCCATACACATTATAGAATTTCAGATTCCTATATGTGTCATCATCACTCCTATCATCAAATTTCCAAGAACATTCCACCACCAAAAAGACCACAGCCGGTGACGTCAGGGGTTACTCCTGGCTCTGCGCTCAGCAATGACTCCTGGCTTGGGGGATAGAACCTCAGTCTGTCCTAGGCTAGCGCCGCAAGGCAGACGCCTTATCACTTTGTGCCACCACTGCAGCCCCTCCACGTGTACATTTTAAATGGAAAAATCATATGGTGTTTGAATTCATATCAATAGAGCTGTTACAGTGCTGGAAGGATAGCACAGCAGTAAGGCATTTGCCTTGCACGCAGCCAACCCAGGAGACGGTGGTTCAATTCTGGCATCCCATATGGTCCCCCAAGCCTGCTAGCGGTGACTGCTGAACACAGAGCCAGGAGTAACCCCTGAACACTGCTGGGTTTGACCCAAAAACCAAAAAAAAAAAAAAAAAAAAAAAGCTGTTATGAGGCCAGAGTGGTGGCGCAAGCGGTAGGACGGACTGCGGTGTCCCATATGGTCCCCCAGGCCAGGAGCGATTTCTGAGTGCATAGCCAGGAGTAACCCCTGAGTGTCACCAGGTGTGCCCCCCAAATACAGCTGTTATAAAAATAACAATGGCTAATAAAATAGATTGATTTTTTAAGTATTATTTTAAAAGAGTGGTAAGGTAGAAGTAAAAAGTAGTTTCTATGTGCTTGCTATATAAGCCAGGCATCTTGGACCAGGGCGATCTAACCTTCTTGGCCATGATCATGGGTCTGAACTTAGCAATTCTTGAGGAACCATTACCATTAATTTTCTTTCGTTTTTAGTGAAATCTAACTCTAGAATTTTATGTCTGTGGAACACTGGTTTCAAGTGTACACTCGATTTTTAATTATTAGTCTGTCTCTCTATAATATATTAATAATTAATATATAAGCATTATATATTAATATATCAACAATATATTATATTCATGATATATTAATAATTAATATATATTATATACATCGATATACGTGCATATTATATATACATATAGTACTATCCTTCAGAGTGTAAATGAAAATTAAAAGCAAAACAGTTATACTCCTAAAACATTTCAGTGCTTAAAAAGACAAAGTTCAAAATGAGATACTATATATAAAGCAGAAGTGACAAGGCAAATACCATATATATAGAACTGCTAAGGATTCCAAAGGACACATACTGTTGAGTTCACTCCTACCGTCAACGAAATAATTATTCCTAAATCACCTAGCTTTCCACTACTAGTTACTGACTGGGTAAGCACAAGAGCCACTGTTACCTTTCGTATGCAGTCACTACAATCCTTGAACATAATGACAATGGAGCTAGTAAGGAAAATCTATCAACAAATATACACAAAAATAGATTGGGAAATGAGAAGCAAAATTAAGAATAATTCTGGGGGCCAGAGCAGTAGCACAAGCCTTACCGGCACTAACCTAGGACTGACTGAGATTCGATCTCCCAGTGTCCCATATGGCCATATGGTTCCCCAAGCCAGGAGCAATTTCTTTCTTTATTTTTTATTTTATTTATTTTATTTTATTTTATTTTTGGTTTTTGGGTCACACTCGGCAGCACTCAGGGGCTACTCCTGGCTCTATGCTCAGAAATCGCCCTAGGCAGGCTAGGGGAACCATATGGGATACCAGGAAGCCAGGAGCCACCTGAGTGTCACCGGGTGTGGCCCAAAAACAGAAACAAAAACAAACAAAAAAAGAATTCTGGTAGAAGTCTATCAGAGTAGCAATTCTAACAGAGATGGGTTAAATTTGACGCATCTCCCTTTAAATTTGTGTTCCATCACAAAATGGGAACCAGCAGCAAGTAGATCTTGAGTCAAGGAAAATAAAGGCTGTTGGTTCTCATTGGCCATATGAAATCATTACCACCAACTACCATTTTTATGATAGCAAAGAGTGCAGGTGGTCTAAGACTGACACTCCTACTACAGGACAACTACATGACAAAACTGAAGAATCTGCCATTTTTATGTCAGTAAGACCAGAAGTCTCCTGTGCCCCTATTTCTCCAACATTCCCCTACCACCATTCCCCCTACTTGCCATAGGATGGTGAGGTGGGGTGGCCTTACAATTATTACTTAGGCAAAAGCATGACCAAGGTGAAAGAAAACTCTACAAGTTTTCTGTTTTCTTTTTTATTTTATTTTTTTTATTTTGGGCCAACCCCAGCGGCACTCAGGAGTTACTCCTGGCAGTTTGCTCAGAAATTGCTCCTGGCACGCTCGGGGACCATATGGGACGCCCGGAATCGAACCTGGGCCCATCCCAAGTCAGCAGATTGCAAGGCAAACGCCCTACCGCTTGTGCTATCACTCCGGCCCTAACTTTTCATTATTTTTGAGGTCAATAAAACTGTTAAGCCTCCTTAAATAAGAAGAGAGGGTGGCAAAAGAGAATGCCCACATATACTACAAAAAAAAAATCCTGAAAATCTGGAGATTCCAATAATTCCTTTAAAATATTTATTCATGATGCAATACTTGAAAAGAAGGGTAAAATATTTATCAAAACAACACTATATTAAGGAGCTTTTTATCACAAGTTTCACCGAAGTCTAATGGATTTGTCCAAGGAGGGGAAGCGGAGGATCATTTTAACAGTTCTGAGAAAAGTTACGGTTTTATATATAAGGAAAAGTCTCCTTTAATAACGTGAACATTCAACTGTACCTTCAAAAAACTATGGATGGAACTGAACGAACAGTAAACATGTTGAAGGAACTCCGCACAATTCCAAACTCAAACCAAACCAGAGAGCCGAAACAAAACAAACCAAAACAGAATAAAAAAGAAACGGGGAAAAAAACGCACAAAAAGGGACGTAAAGGGAGGGGCTACTAACCCGCCACAGCAACTTCCTCCAACCTCGA
Source organism: Suncus etruscus (assembly GCF_024139225.1). Lineage (NCBI taxonomy): Eukaryota > Metazoa > Chordata > Mammalia > Eulipotyphla > Soricidae > Suncus > Suncus etruscus. Next base: position 52,641,086 of record NC_064868.1, on the reverse strand, counting down.
CCGACCAATCACCAATTGCTCCCAAGGACGAGCTGCCAGAAACCACCCCCTCAGGTGGACCCTACCATTTTCATCAGCAGGGTGGTATCATGAATCAGCAATTTGTTAAGTCACACTGGAAACCACCGAAAGGGGCCAAAAAAGCAGAGAAGCGTAACGCTTCTTTCTCCTTTTTACAGAAAAGAATTTTTACCAAATAATGACTTTGCTTCGAATTATACGGATTCTAGAAAAGAACGGATGCTTTGGGCAGAGCACAACGCACACCCCTCCTAAGCAATGGAAGTGACCAGTGTGCAAACTACTGACCAAAATGGCTTCTCTCAGCCCGTTCTTAGATGGCGCCAGCTCCACAAATAGTAAAGTATTTTTACTTAATTCAGCTTTCTCAAACATTTTAAGGCTAACGGATTGGACAGGTAAAAAAAATATGTGTTGAAATCTTTTAATGTAAGGTAGATGAAATTGTGCTGAAAGTTGCAGTTCTAAGTTTATCGGTGGTGGGATTGGTATTGAAATATTATAGGCATAAAACTCAACTATCAAAAACATTGTAAACCATAGTTATTTAATTCAATTTTAAAAATTAAAATATATATAAGGGCAAAAATAATCAAAATAATAATAATAGTAAGGTAAGCCTTGCCCGCTCTAGCCTAGGACGGACCGCGGTTCGATCCCCGGCGTCCCATATGGTCCCCCAAGCCAGGATTAACCCCTGAGCGTCACCGCGTATGGCCCCCCAAATATTGGGGGGTCCCACTATAAGGAAACATTCTTAAGCCTCTAGTCAGCCATAAGAATGTTACTGGTCCTTTAAGGGTAAAGAATATGAAACTTATTTAGGAAGTCATCTTACTAATTTTTAATCTTGGTGCATTTGTTCTTGTGCATGAAGCAAAAATAGAGACATGTGGGAATGAGGGCAAGGTAAATGAGAAACATAATAATATTTGGCTGTGATTTAACATTCCAAACTCACTGCTCAAGGGAAGGCAGCTCACAGTGTAAAAAGAAATACAAAGCATGGTAGCCAGAAATGCAGTTGTGACACAAGAGATGGTGGTAAAAGGATAAATGGAGAATAATAAACCGTCTTATCATTTGGATAGTTGAAAAAGTGTTGAATTGCCTTTGGCTTTTTTTTTTTTTTTTGCTAATCAAGTCTCCTGATAAAGATTAGCGTTTATTAGAAAACTCAGACACCCAGAATTCTAAAGCTAGAACCCCTGAACTTGGTGCTGTCTCTACACTAAAGTCATGAACTAGAAATTCTGTTAAAATCTGGCAATCAAGCTATAAGAAGAAATGGCAGCTTGGGAAAAGATGAAACATACATTTTAGGGGCTATAGAAATAGTAGAGCATCCAGGGGTCTCAAACTCAATTTACCTGAGGGCCGCAGGAGGCAAAGTCAGGGTGATCCTTGAGTGCAAAGTCTTGAACATTGGGGGTGTGGCCCAAACAACTAAAACAAAACAACACAAAAAAGATTCTTCTAGGGCAGGGCCACAAAATGTTGTACGAGGGCCGCAAACGGCCCGCAGGCCTCGAGTTTGAGACCCCTTTATTAGAGTCAGGCTAGAAAGATCATCTCAACATCACACTGACAAAAGAGTCATTTCAAGACTCAAAGTAATAACCTACTCTAACATCACATCTTATGATTTTTATACTAAGGTGTTATCTTCATTTTACTAAGGATATGAAATCACAAAAGCAACTGTTAGCCCTAAATTTTATATTTTATACTTTTATTCTGAATATCAGAAATGACTTAGATTAGTTTCCCAATATTACTTGTAAAATTGTTCACTTTTTGTAAAAAAATATATTCAGGGCACACCCAGAAATTTACCTCCTTTAAATCAAAACAACTGGAAGTGTCCCCAATTGTACTCTGAACTTTACCCACCACCGATTATTCCACTGCCATCTCCACATTGGGAAAAACTGATTCAGATTAGCATTTCTCTGTTTCTCCATAAATCCAATGATCTCTTGCCACATAATTCTGAAATAAAAAGATATAAATATATAAATGAACTGTACTAAGGATGTTTGTAATTATGTGAAAAGTGAAAAATATAGCTCTTCCAAATTAGTAACTAACATAATTTATGTTTCTGGCTATCAAAAAATAAGAAAGATAAAGATCTGGAGAATTTGTGAAAGGACAAATTGTGAAAGAACAAAGAGTAGAAAGAATAGGTAAATGGGGTCAACTTACTATGGGTGAATATTGCTAGAACATTAGTTATAGATTTAGTGTTATATATATTCCCGAAACTTTATTTTGTAAACTAACAGTATATCAAGTTTTTAAAAGAAATGTATAAAGGAATCCTAAATAGTTTTAAGGAATGCTATATTCATGCAATTCACTGTAACATAGATGGAACTATATTATATTACATATTATATATATTTAATATATTAAATGAAGTTAGCCAGAAGATGGATAATTTCACTTATAGGTATTTATAATTACTGGATGAGGAAATGCAGTGATTTAAAGAAGAGATGCCTAGATCATCTTTGGCTTCAGAGTAGAGGGAGAAAAAAGAAAGAAGTTGAGTGGTGATTGGAGGTGAGGTAGAGAAGAGAACAGGGGCAAAGGGCAAGGGGATTCAGATACACCATTTGTGTTAAGGAATGATAGAGCTAATTGTCCAAAACCACAGAGTTAAAACTCTAAAATCATTAGACCCAGACTTTAACAACCAAACTTAAAACTGTCTCTGCCATGATGGTTGGAGTGGCCAGTAGGGAATCTAAGAACACTGGTAAACACTAGTGAAGGTATCAGTGCTCGAACATTTAATGTCTAAAACCAAAGTATGAATAACTTTGTAAATCATGGTCCTTTAATATTTTAATGTGCATTCTAGGGACCAGAGAGCTAACCCTAGTTTTATTTCCATCACCACGTATGGTGTGCTCCCCTGAGTGCTGCTGCGGTGATCCCTGAACACAATACCTGAAAAAGACGTGTATTTCCCTCTCGTCAAGGGCGATGTGCATTTTATTACTGGAACTCAATTATGAACAATTTGGTAACCACCATATTTAAATAAAGTAATTTTAATATTATGTATTTCCCTAAAGAAAACAAAATGTAAATCTGATGACAGTGATAGCCTGCCACACCTTTACTGAGGTTGCTAAGTTTCCAGCATTATGACCCAACAAACTGCTGACACACTACAGGCTCAAAGTAAGCAGGGTAAAGCCTGGCCCCTCAGTCTCATCAAACAACTAACTGGGGTGGCAGCCAGTTACAGGTGCCCAAGAATTTGGCACTGACCAGTTCCATCTAACGGGGCACATATCTCTTCTGAGTGGCATACTTTTGGCTCTAAGTCTGAAATAACTTCATTATCAAGGTATTGAATTAAAAATTTGTTTTTTTTTATTTAAGATTTGAATTGAGACTATATTCAAGTCACATTAATAACCTCTTTGCCTTTCTTTTTTTTCTAGGCTAGTAATAATTCTTCTGAAGGTATGGAAAGCCCTTTCCTAAAACTTTTTTATGGATTCATAGATGTTCTTGAAGGGAGAGTCTAAATCTTGGGGTCTAGTAAAGAGAAGGAATGTGATATTAAAATAAGTAAAAATGATAGTTATAAAAATATATGTGAGAAATAAAGGGGGCTTAGAAGGTGAGATCAAGGGAAGTGGAGAAGTGAGGAGTAGTTGGGAATGTGGAATTAACCAAGGGGGAGAGGGAAGCTGTTTTATAAAGCTAAAGATGTCTAAATTTTGAAGGAATTTGGGGCAAAATAATTCAACGGCCTTGTCTAATACCTCCAAAAAGGGTTGTCTTTTTTAAATTTTAGAAATAAAATTCAACAAATCGACTAAGCTCTTAATTATGTCTTTGTAAGCATAGAATTAATTGATTTCTACCATTTCCTTTTTAACTTTTAAGTTCCAAGAGGTGGTAAAGGGGCTGAAGGAAATTACTGTAGACTTTATTTTTTAAATTCAATGAAAGTTGGGACTATGCCATTGTCTTTCTTGTTTTATATTTATAACAATTAAACTATGTTTTCTTAGCATTCAAAATTATGTTCTAGAGAAATGTTAAACATTTGATTAAAAAGCTACTGTTGTCTTTTCCAGTGACTCAATATAATAATTACAACTATAGCTCTTATTTTACTTTCATTAATGAGACAGACTGGTTGAATCATTATTAGTTAAAATTCAGTTAGAGGATGGAGTAAATTGGATTAATTGAAAGTACCCAAGGAATGATAAAGAAAACTGTATACAAGTGATATTTAGTGTTTAGAATTAAATGAAATTAAACCACTCTGTTTAATCCCTAGTATCTAAAACTTCCTTTAAAATGATCATAATTATCTAGCTCAAAAATTTTTGTTTCTTTCCTTTCTTACCCACCAGTTAAAACACAGAAATAGATTTCAGGAAGCCCTTCAAATGTCCTTATGCAAACGTTCCGTATTTCTAAAAAACTAATAAGCCCTTTGAATTATTTCATTTCTTCTTCCAGATGTCTGATGATATCGACTGGTTACATAGCCGCAGAGGTGTGTGCAAGGTAGATCTCTACAGTCCAACTAGAAAGCAAGATCAGGAGCGTAAAGTGGTAAGATTTTCACAAAAAAAGAACATTTCAACAACAGTGGGACCAAGAAACCCAAACTTTAACAATTTAAACTTAAAGAGGGCTTGTTATACTGGCAGGCTAGGACAGGGGGTGGTGGTTTGGGATGTACTCGGGGAACATTGGTGTAGGGAGATTAACACTAATGATGGGATTGGCTCTGATTAACTGTATGTCTGAAATCCAATTATTAAGGATTTTATAAATCACAATGGTTTCAATAAAATTAAATTAAAAACTTTTACTAAGGAGTTGAAAAAGGACTGGCATATATTTTTGTACATATCCTGGAGCCCAGGATAAACTGGTATATGATAGTATGACTTCTTTAAGCACTCAAATTTAGGATTGTGGGGAACAACTGTGCTCTGTTTACCAAAGTAGGGACAAATCGAGGGGTAGGCAGGAAAAGGACTGAAGGTAAAGGGGCTAAGGATGAAAAGCAGAAAGGGCAGGCCCAGAGAGAGATCACAGCGGTGTTTGCCTTGCAAGCAGCTGATCTAGGGCCTAAGGTGGTTGGTTCGAATCCCGTTGTCCCATATGGTCCCCCGTGCTTGCCAGGAGCTATTTCGGAGCAGATAGCCAGGAGTAACCCCTGAGCACTGCCGGGTGTGGCCCAAAAACCAAAAAACAAAAACCAAAAAAAAAAAAAAAAGAAAAAGAAAAAGAAAAACAGAAAGGGCATTTGAGGGGAGAGCAAATGGTGGTTGCCTAGTTACCAGCTATTATTACTTAACACCTCTTAGGTCATGATGTTAGGTAGTTAACAGTAAGATATGTTTATATGGGTATTTCATCAGAGGGTAAAATACATTGTGCTCTCCTTCCCTAACAACAAGTGATTTGACATAATATCTTACATTTTAAAATCATGTCCAAGTACCATTCACACTTTTACTTAATACAACAATTTTTTTTTTATTTAAACACCTTGATTACCTACATGATTGTGTTTGGGTTTCAGTCATGTAAAGAACACCCCCCATCCCCAGTGCAACATTCCCATCACCAACGTCCCAAGTCTCCCTCCTCCCCACCTGACCCCCGCCTCTACTCTAAACAGACTCTCAATTTCCCTCATACATTCTCATTATTAGGACAGTTCAAAATGTAGTTATTTCTCTAACTAAACCTCATCACTCTTTGTGGTGAGCTTCCTGAGGTGAGCTGGAACTTCCAGCTCTTTTCTCTTTTGTGTCTGAAAATTAATATTAAAAAAATGTCTTTCATTTTTCTTAAAACCCATAGATGAGTGAGACAATTCTCCGTTTTTTTCTCTCTCTCTCTGACTTATTTCACTCAGCATAATAGATTCCGTTTACATCCATGTATAGGAAAATTTCATGACTTCATCTCTCCTGACAGCTGCATAATATTCCGTTGTGTATATGTACCACAGTTTCTTTAGATATTCGTCTGTTGAAGGGCATCTTGGTTGTTTCCAGAGTCTTGCTATGGTAAATAGTGCTGCAATGAATATAGGTGTAAGGAAGGGCTTTTGTATTGTATTTTTGTGTTCCTAGGGTATATTCCTAGGAGTGGTATAGCTGGATCATATGGGAGCTCGATTTCCAGTTTTTGGAGGAATCTCCATATCGCTTTCCATAAAGGTTGAACTAAATGGCATTCCCACCAACACTGGATAAGAGTTCCTTTCTCTCCACATCCCCGCCAACACTGTTTATTCTCATTCTTTGTGATGTGTGCCATTCTCTGTGGTGTGAGGTGGTATCTCATCGTTGTTTTGATTTGCATCTCCCTGATGATTAGTGATGTGGAGCATTTTTTCATGTGGCTTTTGGCCATTTGTATTTCTTCTTTGTCAAAATGTCTGTTCATTTCTTCTCCCCATTTTTTGATGGGATTAGATGTTTTTTTCTTGTAAAGTTCTGTCAGTGCCTTGTATATTTTGGAGATTAGCCCCTTATCTGATGGGTATTGGGTGAATAGTTTCTCCCACTCAGTGGGTGGCTCTTGTATCTTGGGCACTATTTCCTTTGAGGTGCAGAAACTTCTCAGCTTAATATATTCCCATCTGTTAATTTCTGCTTTCACTTGCTTGGAGAGTGCTGTTTCTTCCTTGAAGATGCCTTTAGTCTCAATGTCCTGGAGTGTTTTACCTACGTGTTGTTCAATATATCTTATGGTTTTGGGTCTGATATCGAGGTCTTTAATCCATTTGGATTTTACCTTCGTACATGATGTTAGCTGGGGGTCTAAGTTCAATTTTTTTGCAAGTGGCTACCCAGTTGTGCCAACACCACTTGTTGAAGAGGCTTTCTTTGTTCCATTTAGGACTTTTTGCTCCTTTATCAAAAATTAGGTGATTGAATGTCTGGGGAACATTCTCTGAGTATTCAAGCTTATTCCACTGATCTGAGGGTCTGTCTTTATTCCAATACCATGCTGTTTTGATAACTATTGCTTTGTAGTAAAGTTTAAAGTTGGGGAAAGTAATTCCTCCCATATTCTTTTTCCCAATGATTGCTTTAGCTATTCGAGGTGTTTATTGTTCCAAATGAATTTCAAAAGTGCCTGATCCACTTCTTTGAAGAATGTCATGGGTATCTTTAGGGGGATCGCATTAAATCTGTACAGTGCTTTGCGGAGTATTGCCATTTTAATGATGTTAATCCTGTCAATCCATGAGCAGGTATGTGCTTCCATTTCCGCGTGTCCTCTCTTATTTCTTGGAGCAGAGTTTTATAGTTTTCTTTGTATAGGTCCTTCACATTTTTAGTCAAGTTGATTCCAAGATATTTGAGTTTGTGTGGCACTATAGTGAATGGGGTTGTTTTCTTAATGTCCATTTCTTCCTTACTACTATTGGTGTATAGAAAGGCCATTGATTTTTGTGTGTTAATTTTGTAGCCTGCCACCTTGCTATATGAGTCTATTGTTTCTAGAAGCTTTTTGGTAGAGTCTTTGGGGTTTTCTAAGTAGAGTATCATGTCACCTGCAAACAGTGAGAGCTTGACTTCTTCCTTTCCTATCTGGATTCCCTTGATATCTTTTTCTTGCCTAATCGCTATTTCGAGTACTTCCAGTGCTATGTTGAATAGGAGTGGTGAGAGAGGACAGCCTTGTCTTGTGCCAGAATTTAGAGGAAAGGCTTTCAGTTTTTCTCCATTGAGAACAATATTTGCCTCTGGCTTGTGGTAGATGGCATTAACTATATTGAGAAAGGTTCCTTCCATTCCCATCTTGCTGAGAGTTTTGATCAAGAATGGGTGTTGAACCTTGTCAAATGCTTTCTCTGCGTCTATTGATATGATCATGTGATTTTTATTTTTCTTGCTGTTGATGTTGTGTATTATGTTGATAGATTTACGGATGTTAAACCAGCCTTGCATTCCTGGGATGAAACCTACTTGATCGTAGTGGATGATCTTCTTAATGAGGCATTGAATCCTGTTTGCCAGGATTTTGTTGAGGATCTTTGCATCTGCATTCATCAGCGATATTGGTCTGTAATTTTCTTTATTCATAGCATCTCTGTCCGGTTTAGGTATCAAGGCGATGTTGGCTTCATAAAAGCTATTTGGAAGTTTTCCTGTTTTTTCGATTTCATGAAAGAGTCTTGCCAGGATTGGTAGTAGTTCCTCTTGAAAGGTTTGAAAGAATTCATTAGTAAATCCATCTGGGCCTGGGCTTTTGTTTTTGGGCAGACATTTGATTACTGTCTTAATTTCCTCAATAGTAATGGGTGTGTTTAGATATGCTACATCCTTTTCATTCAACCGTGGAAGATTATAAGATTCCAAGAATTTATCCATTTCTTCCAGGTTTTCATTTTTAGTGGCATAGAGTTTCTCAAAGTAGTTTCTGATTACCCTTTGAATCTCTACCATATCAGTAGTGATCTCTCCTTTTTCATTCCTAATATGAGTTACCAAGTTTCTCTCTCTCTCTTTCTTTGTTAGTTTTGCCAGTGGTCTATCATTCTTGTTTATTTTTTCAAAGAATCAACTTCTGCTTTCGTTGATCTTTGGATTGTTTTTCGGGTTTCCACTTCATTGATTTCTGCTCTCAGCTTTGTTATTTCCTTCTGCCTCCCTATTTTTGGATCCTTTTGTTGAGCCTCTTCTAATTCTATGAGCTGTGTCATTAAGCTATTCAGGTATGCCCCTTCTTCTTTCCTGATGTGTGCTTGCAAAGCTATAAAGTTTCCTCTCAGTACTGCTTTTGCTGTGTCCCATAGGTTCTGATAGTTTGTGTCTCCATTGTCATTTGTTTTCAGGAAGGTTTTGATTTCCTCTTTGATTTCATCTCGGACCCACTGATTATTCAGTATGAGGCTGTTTAACTTCCAGGTGTTAAAGTTTTTCTTCTGTGTCCCTTTTTAGTTCACATATAATTTCATGGCTTTGTGGTCAGCAAAGGCAGCCTGCAAAATTTCTATCCTCTTGATATTATGGAGGTATGTTTTATGTGCCAGCATGTATTCTATCCTGGAGAATGTCCCATGTACATTAGAGAAAAATGTGTATCCAGGCTTCTGGGGGTGGAGTGTCCTCTATCCACTAGGCCTCTTTCTTCTATTTCTTCCTCAGGTCTAGTATATTCTTGTTGGGTTTCAGTCTGGTTGACCTGTCTAGTGTTGACAATGCCGTGTTGAGGTTTCCCACATTTATTGTGTTATTGATATTATTTTTCAGATTTGTGAACAGTTGTATTAAATATTTTGCTGGCCCCTCATTCAGTGCATATATGTTTAGGAGGGTGATTTCTTCCTGCTGTACATATCCCTTGATCAATACAAAATGTCCATCTTTGTCCCTTACAACTTTCCTAAGTATAAAGTTTGCATCATCTGATATTAGTATGGCCACTCCTGCTTTTTTATGAGTGTTGTTTGCTTGGATGATTTTCCTCCAGCCTTTTATTTTGAGTCTATGTTTGTTCTGACTATTCAGGTGCATTTCTTGTAGGCAGCAGAAGGTTGAATTGAGTTTTTTGATCCATTTAACCACTCTGTGTCTCTTAACTGGTGCATTTAGTCCATTGACATTGAGAGAAAGAATTGTCCTGGGAGTTAGTGCCATCTTTATATCAAAGTTTGGTGTGTCTGTTGGTAAGCCTTGTCTTAAAGTATGCCGTTCAGTTTTTCTTTTGAGAATGGTTTTGAGTCTGTGAAGTTTTTGAGCTGTTGTTTGTCTGTGAAACTATGTATTGTTCCTTCAAACCTGAAAGTGAGTTTTGCTGGGTGCAGTATTCTAGACGAAGAATTTATTTCATTGAGTTTTGTCACTATGTCCCACCACTGCCTTCTGGCCTTGAGTGTTTCTGGTGACAGGTCTGCAGTAAATCTCAAGGATGTTCCCTTGAATGTAATTTCTCTTTTCGATCTTGCTGCTTTCAGAATTCTGTTTCTATCTATGGGATTCGTCATTGGGACTAGGATGTGTCTTAGGGTATTTTTTCTGGGGTCTCTTTTAGTTGGCACTCTTCAGGCATGCAGGATTTGATCACATGTATTCATTAGCTCTGGTAGTTTCTCTTTAATGATGTTCTTGACTGTTGATTCTTCCTGGAGATTTTCTTCCTGAGTCTCTGGGACTCCAATGATTCTTAAGTTGTTTCTGTTGAGCTTATCATAGACTTCTATTTTCATCTGTTCCCATTCTTTGAGTAATTTTTCCATTGTTTGATCATTTGCTTTGAGGCTTTTTTCCAATTTCTTCTGCTGTATGGAATTGTTATGCATCTCATCTTCCAGTGTACTGATTCTATCCTCAGCTGCTGTTAACCTGTGGGAAAGCTCAACGATGTTTTCCTTCAGTTCATCTACTGAGTTTTTCAGACCTGTTATTTGATCTGAAATTTCAGTTTGTAGTTTTGTGATTTCTATCTTCATATTCTCTTGATTCTTATTAGTGTTCTCTTCTATACTTTCTTTGAGTTCTTTGAACATCTTCCATATTGCAACTCTAAACTCCTTATCTGAGAGACTGACTAGGTGGTTGGTCAGGCTCAAGTCATCAGAGTTGCCATCTTCATTCTCTATGTCTGGCACTGGCCCACGTTGTTTCCCCGTTGTCACACTTGTATTGCGGGTTTTTCTACGTGTTGTGGTTGTATTCATCTGCTTAATGATGTGCACTGTAGGGAAGGGGAGCGGAGCAACCGTGCTCCTCTGGCTCCTCCCTTTCTGGGCGTGTCGACTCACCTCCACGGAAGGCTCACGGGAAGGCAGGCTCCACGGAAGGCTCATGGGAACGTAGGCTCCATGGAAGGCTCACGAGAAGGCAGGCTCCATGGAAGGCTCACGGGATGGCAGGCTGGCAGATGAGCCGCACCCAGGATGAAGTCAGGCCGAAAATGCAGGACAGCAGAGAAGAGAGGCAGAAGGGTGCTGGCATTACACGAAAGCTGGATCTACAATTCGGATCGATTGCTTGTGGACAAGAAAAAAGAAATCTAAATCTTGCATTTCTCTTTCTCTCTCTCTCTGCATCTTTCTCCACGATCCTTTGATTATAACTAAATACCCTCCATGCAGGAAGACAGCGCCAAGCAAGAAAGCTAATACAACAATTTTTAAATTCACTTACACTGAAAACTTTCAGTCACCCTTTGCAACATTTTTTTTAACTTTCTTTTTTCGTTTGTTTGTTTTGGTTCACACCCGGTGACGCTTGGGGGTTACTCCTGGCTATGCGCTCAGAAGTCGCTCCTGGCTTGGGGGACCATATGGGACGCCGGGGGATCAAACGGTGGTCCATCCAAGGCTAAAGCAGGCAAGGCAGGCACCTTACCTCTAGCGCCACCGCCCGGCCCCCCTTTGTAATATTATCTATAATTCCACAGGTAGTAGTATATGACAAAATAAATGACAAAACTTGCACCTAATAAACATATCTATGTACAATCTCAAATCTTCATATAATTAATAACAAAAATACACATTTGGAAACTTTAGAAGAAAGTGCTCTAAACTGGGAATCAAGAAAATAAAGTTCTAGTACATACTTCATCTTCAAGTTTGTGCCAGTTAGGAAAACTACTTCTCTGTTCCATTTTCTCATTAAATATCAAAACTCTGTTTTTAATCTTTTAACGTTTTAATTTATAAAATAAAGCAATGTTAAACTTGTCTAGGAACATTAATAATTGATAATAAATAGTATTAATGGCTATTATTAGTAATTTGATTTAGTAAGTATGGGTTAACAGTAGTGATTTAATAATGTTATATTTTATTTATTGATTGAAATTATTTTACCATAGTAACAATTATATCATTAAGTTATTATTAACAGTATATATTAATAACGTGTATTGAGTACTTAATATGTATAGGCACTCTACTGAGAGTTTACATTCACTCTCTATCCTCTCAAGAATCCTGTAAGGTACGTGCTGTCAATAATGCTCCAGAAAAATACATTGTGAACTATTCATTTTCTAAACTAATCCTTCTAATTTGATGCAGATATGCTTTGTTGATGTGTCCACACTGAATATAGAAGATAAAGATCCAAAGGTGGGTATCATTTGATCCCCATCACTGGACTGGGTGGTTAACTACTGAAAAGAGTTATTAGTCACAATGGTTAGTACCTCATGGGGAGAAAGGCAGTGTGTACCAAAAGGTGGAAGAGTTAGGGGGTCATTGGAACTAGGGTAGAAATTGGCCATTTGTCCTGGTTCAGAAATTACTGTTACTCTGGATATAAAATATCATTTAATTATTATTTTAATATTATTTTTCTTTTACCAAATATTTATTTTAGAAACTACGTAGCCTACAGGTAGAGCTGAAAGGATTTGAATTATTACCTTTCTTCTTCCAGATGTCTGATGATCTGATGATACTGACTGGTTGGTTACATAGCCACTCTACATAAGATAGCATGTCAGAAATTAAGGGTAATGATTAATAGAATTAGGTTACCAAGATAAATAGCTTTGTAAATATTTTCAGAGTAGTAATGTTTGGAGGGAATTTAATTCTTTAAAGTTTAACTGGTATTAGAAATCTACTTTCTTTCCAAAGGGATATTAAAACACAGGAAAGGCATGCTTTCTAGTGGTATCATATGCAAATAGCTTTGAAAATTCTAAAAAAAACCAATTGTTCATAGGAATATTATCCCTTAATTATATAGGTTGCTGGCTGTTCCAATTCAGACAGTGAACTAAATCTTGGAGACCTAGAAGAGAAAGAAATTATTGTGATCAAAGACACTGAGAATCAAGACATGTCTAAGGTATACTTAGCTTCTAATTTCGATTTTATTAATTTCAAAAGCTCAGTGATGAGTCCAAAGAAATACAAGTACTATTGTTTTATAGGATCCCAAATCTGCATTTGGCATTTTATAGATCACAAGATTAAGCTCAGACTCATAAGGCTAGTGTCCATTAGATAACAATGGCACCAACCACCCAGGAATGCCTTCATTTGATTTCAAGCACCTAATTTCAAACACAGTTTTTCTATTTTTAAAATCATATGAAGCTCACTTGCTAGTTTTCTTCCAGTTTGTCTTCCAAAAATGCTGGACCAGTCAACATTTCCACCAGTAGCTAATGAGGGTTATTTTTGCCATATCATTGCCACACTAGTTGTTAATTTTTTGATTTATTTTTTTAACTTCAAAAAAATTACTTAAATTACCATAAGCTACAAAATCAAAAAGATGTTCATTACTGAGATTCAGTCATGCAATGCCCATGTATCATCCCTTAATCAGTGTCCACTTCTTTCTACCAATGTCCACAGATTCCCTCACATTCCCCATCATCTGCCTGTACAGTAGAACTTTTTATTTTCTTTTAAACACTGATTTGCAATGCTGTTACAGAAAGGGTAGCATGTATATCACTTGTCTGCTTTCAGAACACAGTTCTTGTGCAGAGGGATCATTTCACAATATCATTATCATGGTTGTCCTTCACTGACCAAACCACCCTCCACCCATAGTGGCAAGCTTTCTAATAAGGAACAGCTCCTGACTTTTGTGTATCTATTATCTTTGGGTATTCATATATATTTCTTTGTATATCTCAAATGAGTGCAATTAGTCTAGTCTTTCTTGCTCTGACACATTTTACTCATTTCACTCAACATGATACTAGGCCCATCCATGTATCAGCAAATTTCATTGCCTTATTTTTCCAAATGTCTGTGTAGTGTTCTATTGTGTAGATGTACCATAGCTTCTTTATCTACTCATCTATCCTTGGACATTGGGTGATTTCCAGATTTTGACTATTGTGAATAATGCTGCAATGAAAATAGTAATGCAGATGCTTTTTCTGCATTTTGTTTCAGGGCCACTAGGATATGTAACTATAAATGAAACTGTTACCTCATAATGAAGCTTAATAATTATGTTTTTTGAGGAATATTTATATTGTTTTCCAAGAAGGCTGTACCAATAAACATTCTTATTAGCAGTAAATAAGGGATCCCTTTATTCCAAACGTACTCACCAACACTATTGTTATTTTTTGCATGCCAGTCTCTGGTATGAGGGTCATATCTTACTGTTTTTCTTATTTTCATTTTCCTGATGATTAGTGATATAGGGTATTTTCCATGTTTTCTGGTCATTTGCATTTCTTTGAAGATTTTATTCACCTCTTCTCATTTTTTTATAAGATTGGATGGTATTTTTCTTGTAGAGTTTTACCAGTGCTTTATATATTTTGGATATAAATAATTTATCAAATTAGTGGTGGGCAAATTTTTCCCAATCTGTAGGCTGTCTTTGTATTCTGGTTTTCATTTCCTTTAAAGTGTAAAAGCTCCTTAGTTTAATATAGACCTATTTGTTTATCTTTATTTGGTCAGTAACATTTCATTCTTAAGCATACCTTTAGCATCAATGTTATGGAGAATTCTGCCTATATTTTCTTCTATGAATCATATGGATTCAGGCCTGATATTGAGGTCTTTCATCCATTGTAAATTTTTTAGACTTAGATTGATTGTTTTTTGTTTTTTTTTTTGTTTGTTTGTTTTTGGTTTTTTTTTTTTGGGTCACAACCAGCAGTGCTCAGGGGTTATTTCTGGCTCTATGCTCAGAAATTGCTCCTGGCAGGCACGGGGGACCATATGGGACGCCGGGATTCAAACCGATGACCTCCTGCATGAAAGGCAAACGCCTTACCTCCATGCTATCTCTCCGGCCCCTAGATTGATTGTTTTTTTTTGATGTCCTTATTTTGGTGTAGATATTGAAGTTGATGTCTCCCTTTTATTTTATATTATTTTATCTTATCTTTCTCTTTCTTTTTGCACTCCAACATGGTTTGATTTCAGAACCGAGACTATTGTGTGGTGCTTCTCTTTATTGCTATAGGGCTCACTGTATTTTTTTTTTTTTTTGGTTTTGGGGCCACACCCGGCAGTGCTCAGGTTTTACTCCTGGCTATCTGCTCAGAAATAGCTACTGGCAGGCACGGGGAACCATATGGGACACCGGGATTCGAACCAACCAACTTAGGTCCTGGGTCTTCTGCTTGCAAGGCAAACACCACTGTGCTATCTCTCCGGCCCCTGGATATTTAATTTGACATTTATTTTTGTATTGTTATGGTATTTCAATTACCTTTTTCTTTTTTTTTTTTTTTTTTGGTTTTTGGGCCACACCCGGTAACGCTCAGGGGTTACTCCTGGCTATGCGCTCAGAAGTTGCTCCTGGCTTGGGGACCATATGGGACACCGGGGGATCGAACCACGGTCCGTCCAAGGATAGCGCAGGCAAGGCAGGCACCTTACCTTTAGCGCCACCGCCCGGCCCCTCAATTACCTTTTTCATGTCCTCTCTCAAACTAAGGTTGATAGCCACTAGAAGGACTCTGCCCATTTTCAGCATATTTTAATTTTTTTTTATTTTTTACCCCATTCTATTGCTTTTCTTTCCCTCAGACAAAACCACATAACTCGATTTATCTAGCTTAGCCTCTCTAATAGAGGGAGAAATAAGGGAGGGCTCCAGGACCAAACAGATGTATGATCACTGATAGTAAGCTAGACAAAGAGGGGACCACCTACACTAGCAGCCCGGGGGGTGATGGTGGGGGATATGGGTTGCAGAAAGGGAACGGGGAAGGGGGGAGGACAAATTTGGTGGTGGGTATTCCCCTGATTTAATGTTAATATGTACCTAAAATACTACTGTGAAAGATATGTAAGCCACTATGATCAAAAGAAAAAAGAAAAAAAAAGAAAATAAACATTAAAGTTAAGCTCTTTGGAAAAAAGTTATAAATTTATTGTTTTTGCATGTGGCCAGTTAGTTAATATTTTTGCTACTTTATAAAAAATTAATTAACCATATAATTATGAAATTATTGAAAGTCTATTTCTGGATTCTCTATTTAGTTCCATTGAACCAGTAACATTTTAATTAATGTTTTTAATTACTACCACTTTATGTAAGTTTCCTCACCTTTTCTTTTTCTTTTACTAGAGTCTTGCTTTGACTAATGGGAGAATTTATTGTTGCATATGGGTTTCAGTAGTACTGGATCTCTTTCTTTGAAAGAAAAAATGATATGGGTAGCCTCATAGGAAATGCATTGAAGTTGTACAATGCTTTAGGGATTATTGATATTTTGATTATATTTATCCTCCAAATCCATGAGCAAGGGATGTTTCCATTTCCTCATGTCTTTTTGTATACAAATTTTTACATTCTTAATGCGGACTGATATATTCTCATATCTGCTGTGATGTTTTAGTTTGATTTGTTATATCACAAGACACATTTTTGATACATATGAAACAAGCACATACACTTCATTGAAAAGGCCATATTAATTACACTTGCCTATAAAGTAAAGGCACGAATGCATATACTCTTAAGTTTTTTTTGCTGCCAATTATACATGTATCAGTGGGTAAAATTTGTTGAAATCAGTGGAAATTCTAACTGAAGAATTTCTAATCTGTTTCATTCAAAATGTGTATTTTCAAAATAAATTAAAGGGGGGCCTGGAGAGATATCACAGCGGTGTTTGCCTTGCAAGCAGCCAATCCAGGACCAAAGGTGGTTGGTTCGAATCCCGGTGTCCCATATGGTCCCCCGTGCCTGCCAGGAGCTATTTCTGAGCAGACAGCCAGGAGTAACCCCTGAGCACTGCCGGGTGTGGCCCAAAAACCAAAAAAAAAATTAATTAATTAATTAAAGGAAGAAAGTAGCTTACCCAAACTTATGGATAGGGGTTTCCTCTCTTTTTAGACTGAAGGATCTGTGTGCCTTTTCAAACAAGCTCCCTCGGATCCAATAAGTGTCCTCAACTGGCTCCTCAATGATCTTCAAAAGTATGCCTTGGGTTTCCAACATGCACTGAGCCCCACAGCTTCTAGTTGTAAACATAGAATAGGAGAGATAGAACATGAATGTCCAAAAAACCCCTCTGATGACAGCTTCAGTATTTATGCTGATCATCTGCACATGGACTATAAGACCAAAGGACCTCAGAGCTTACGATTTATGGATACAACGGCGGCACAAAACACCAACAATAACCAGAGCCCTTCTTCACCTCCTGGTAAATGTCCTAGTAATCAGAGAACAATTATTTCACCTGATAGAGAAAGTTCTATGGATGACATTTCATACTATGTCAACCGGCTATCTTCTCTGGTAGTCCAGATGGCCCGTAAGGAAATCAAGGAAAAGATGGAGGGAGGAGGCAAATGTCATCATTCAATCTTTCCATCCTCTGGAGAGAAGGGGAAAAACAGCCCTCGTAGTGTTTTAAGCAAGATTGCCTCTGAAATGGCTCATGATGCTGTAGAAGTCACCTCTGCAGAAATGCGTGGCAATGGTGAGGAGTCCAAAGAAGGCTGTCGAAAAAGTTTTCTATGTAGTGAGTTAGCCAACAAGAACAAGGGTGCAGATAAACAGATGTGTCAGAGAGAGAGAAAGGAATTTGCAGATTCTATCAGCAAAGGGCTAATGGTATATGCTAATCAGGTTGCATCTGATATGATGGTTTCTGTTATGAAAACTTTGAAAGTACAGACAGCTGGAAGACCAATTCCAGCCTGTGTGGTCCTAAAGAGGGTGTTGCTTAAACATACTAAGGATGTTGTGTCTGATTTGATTGATTCTTGCATGAAGAACTTGCATAATATCACTGGTATTCTGATGACTGACTCAGACTTTGTCTCAGCTGTTAAGAGGAATCTATTCAACCATGGGAAACAAAATGCTGCTGATATCATGGAGGCCATGCTGAAGCGTCTGGTCAGTGCTCTTCTCGGTGAGAAAAGAGAGACAAAGTCGCAGTGTCTATCGTATGCATCCTTGAAAGCTGGATCCCAGGATCCCAAATGCAAGAACCAAAGCCTAGAATTCTCAGCTGTGAAAGCGGAGATGAAGGGAAAGGATAAAGGCAAAATGAAAGCAGATGCATGCAAGTCACTGACCAGTGCTGAGAAAGTTGGTGAGCACATCCTCAAGGAAAGCCTGACTATGTGGAATCAAAAACAAGGAAACCCAAGTAAGATACCTCCAAAATTATGCTCAAGTAAAGATGATAAAAGAGAAAAGATTAGCCCTTCCACTGATTCACTGGCAAAGGATTTGATTGTTTCGGCTCTTTCACTGATCCAGTATCACCTTTCTCACCAGGCCAAAGGCAAAGACGATGATGAAAGCTGCCCCCCCCAAACAGGCTTCCTGACTCAGAGTGCCCAATATGAAAAACGTGGAAGTGACCAAAGTGCCAAGGCACTTTCAATGAAACACATAGAAACACATGGATATTCTGGACCATCAACCTCTACCAAAGATTCTCAACAAGTAGACTCCCAGAAGGTAGACATGTCAAATATAGTTCTGTCTCTGATTCAGAGATTTCTCAATGAGAGCCCCACTAGCTGTGAAGATTCATGTGATGGTGAGAACAAACATTCGGAATGCAAGGCAAACAAATCAGCTTCCATGTTTATTAGACCTGAAAGAGGGGAAGAACAATGCCAAGAGAGTCGAGACCTTGACTTTATCAATGGGATGAAGCAAATGAACCGGGAATTTATAGATCAGTTGGTTGATTCTGTGATGAAGCTATGCCTTATCGTGGCTAAGTACAACAAAGGAACATCCTGCACTGAACTGGAAGAACAAGCATCATCCTCCTCCAACATTAACTTCCGTGCTTGTCCTCCCCCCAGAAGTCAGGAAGCTATGACATCACAGTCTTTTCAAGAACATCCTGGACCCGAAGTCATTGTCAACAATCAGTGTGCAACTAGTAGCTTGCAGAAACAACTCCAAGCTGTTCTGCAATGGATTGCAGCCTCCCAGTTTAATGTGCCCATGCTCTACTTTATGGGGGATGATGAAGGACAACTAGATAAGGTAAGCAATGTAATAAGGCTCAAGAAGAGATTGGCACGGGTATGGGCAGGAAGGTAGCATTGTACTTATACTAGTCCATATTTTACCAGGTGGTTTATGTGTTACTTTCAACTCACAAAAGGACACAGAATTGGTAATCCATTAATATGTGTAGGGCCTGGGGCTGAAAAGATAGCACAGTGGCAGGGCATTTGCCATGCCACTGCATGGACCCAGGACAGGATGGTGGTTCAATTCCTGGCATTCCATATGGTCCCCTGTGCCTGCCGGGAGTGATTTCTGAGCGCAGAGCTAGGAGTAACCCAAAAACTAAAAAATATGTGGAGGCCCTGGGCACCTCAAGGTGTATACATATATCATCAAGAGTAGGAAGGTGAGAATGATGCCTTTTATCAGTAATCATTTCAACAATAGTATTTGTTAAAATATTAGGGAGAAATTTTGTCTTAACTTTTTAGTTTATAGGCCTTTAAAGGATTAGAGGAAACAACCTTAGTTGCTCCCCCAAATTTCAGGCCCTGGATATATCACAAGAGTCTGTCTTTAAAATTTTCTCAGAGGCTGAAGCTATCATACAGCTGGTATAGCACTTGTATGTAGTGTTTGAACCCTGACAATCTATGTGCTTCTCCAGTCCCCACCAGGAGTGATCACTGAGTGCAGAGCCAGGAGTAAGTCCCAAGCACAATTGTAATCCAAAAAAAGAAAAAAAGAAATGCAAAACATGTTGTATTTGGAGCATTTTCCTGGTTCTGTACTTAGGGATCACTCCAGGTGGGCTTGAGTCATATAGGGTGCTGGGAATAGAACTTGGCAAACACTGTACTATCGCGCTGGCTTCCCAAAATAAAACTGCTTCCCTAGGTACCTCATTTGTAACCCTCTAGTACCGCTCCTCATCCTCAGTTTCATGAAGTCTAGTATTCATATACAAGCATGTTTTCACCTCTTAGTGCTCTCTCCTTTCTCTGTCTCTCCTCTCTCTGTCACACACATGTCATTTTGGTTGACTGAACAGATTACAGACCTGAGCCTAGGCTATCCTCTTTACCTCTCTGATTTTTCCTCATTTTCTTATCAATAGAGATAAGAGAATAACCTAGACAGAGCTATTAACTGAAGGACTCAGCACCTAATAAGGAGGAAGGAAATCTGAGTAGGGGTTATATCACTATACAGCTGGATCTTGGCTCCAAATATGTCATAGGATTCAGGGTAACTTCTGTTTTCTTTGCAGCTTCCTGAAGTATCAGCTAAGGCAGCAGAGAAGGGGTACAGTGTAGGTGATCTTCTTCAAGAAGTCATGAAGTTTGCCAAAGAACGACAACTCGATGAAGCCGTGGGGAACATGGCAAGGAAACAACTGCTAGACTGGCTGCTCACTAACCTGTGAACTAACAGCTCCTTCAACTCCACTCCATCTTACCGCCCCCTCCCCACCACCTCACCCCTAGTTAGCATCCCACCCCAGCCTACACACCCTCACCATCTAGCCAGTTAACTGCATACTTCAGGATTGTATTATTCAATCTGAGCAGTTGAACCGTGCAAATACAGGTGTTCACAAAGCTGGGCATGAGCATGAATAAAAAGTTAAAAAAATTTTTTTTCTTAATCGTATCTATCTGAAGCAAGTGAGAGAAATGGGTTCAAATCCTAGGGATGGTAATAATTTTGTTGAATTTGTGTATAAATCTCTCCCTGACTTATTTTCAGATTAATCAAGACTTGGAATATGTAATCCAAAATAATCTGGTTTTCCCAGTTCATTGTGTAGTCTTTTCACTGATAAGACTCCTGTTTCATCCAGAATTATTTTTAGAGTACCATTTTAGAAAATCAAGACTAGTGCCCCGGGGAGAAAATAATGAAAACTAGAATACAGAGGATTATTGGTTTAGGGCAAAAGGGGAAACATAGTAATGCAAATTTTATAGGAATCACACTTTTTGGATGAAGTGATGTGTATCAGTATTTACAAAACATTGATTTGCCTGAAATCTCAAACTAATAAAAAAAGAAACAATTCCCTGCCTAAAAACTTTAGGAAGGAAACATAAATGGGTATAGGGAAGGGGAAGTTGAACTCAGACCTAAGGGAAAAATCAGACAGCAAATTTCACATTTCAAAATCAGGCAAGGGTGGGGAGGAGGGAAATGGGGAGCATTGATGGTGGGAAAGTTGCACTGGTAAAGAGGGCTGTACTTTTTATGACTAAAGCCCAACTACAAACATGTTTATAACCATGCTTAAATAAAGATATTAAAATAAGAAATAAAAATAGGGCCTGGAGAGATAGCACAGCGGCGTTTGCCTTGCAAGCAGCCAATCCAGGACCAAAGGTGGTTGGTTCGAATCCCGGTGTCCCATATGGTCCCCCGTGCCTGCCAGGAGCTATTTCTGAGCAGACAGCCAGGAGTAACCCCTGAGCACTGCTGGGTGTGGCCCAAAAACCAAAATAAATAAATAAATAAATAAAAATAGTTTTAATAGAACTGGAGAGATAGTACAGCTTGTTGGACACTTGCCTTCTATGCAGTTTACACAGGTTCTATCCCTCACATCTCTAATAGTCCTCTGAGCACAGAGCCCTGTGAAAGTTGGGTGTGCTCCTCAAGAAAAACAAAAAATGAAAATAGCTATAATAGTAGAAATATAAGCAAAAAGCAAGAAATGAAAATGCTACCTTAGAAAACCATATATTCAAACAATGAAAACCAAATCATCAAACACCAAAAGACAATAAGTTCTAAAACAGAAAATACTAGTGGGTTTGTGAATTTGCTATCAAGTAACACAATTCTAGCTGTTTTCTACCCAGTGAATCAGCAACAGGTTGAAATGTCAGCAATTCCCTTGTGGAGAATTCATGTTCTGTGGAGTCAGAACATAAAAAAATGACTTTATATCATAGAACCACCCAATCAGAAAGAGGAGAGTATAATTATCATAGTGACATCTATATTAAACATGGCGTTTAAGAAAACAGAATTATGTTTGTTTGGTGCCAGTCACTATGAATGCTTTAATTCTTTCTAAAGCCTTGTAAGATTGTTACTAGCTGAGAGTTGATGTTTTTTACCGTTTCAGATGAAAAATTTGAAACTCAGATTTAAAAATTCACTTTCTTACGACCAATAGGAAAGGTGGAATTCAAATCCAGTTTGGCATTACAGTATTGTATATCACAATTTCTCAATAAAGTTTACAAAGTGATCTTAGTTGTTCAGAACCCATCATTAGTAAAAATTAAACTGAATGAGAAAAAATGGGCCAAACTTTTGATGAGTAAAATATCAAAACAATTATGTAGTTTAATGTGTAGCCTCCAATAATACCAATTTAACTTTTCATGGTATAATCTCAAAGTAACTCCCCAAGATATTAATTGCAACAGGATAGTACTAATATTACAGTGGACAAACCTGTCAGTCACACTTTAATCTAGTAAACTAAATGAATACGATTAGTAAAGGAATATTGACAGGTGGTATGATAAAATGAGAATGACATATCACCTTTGTAACATTCTTGCCAAAAATTAACCAAGAAAATGTACCAGATAAACCTAAATTGAACATTTTACATAATACCAAAGAAAAATTGACTACAAAGGATCATGAGAACATTTGAGAGCATGAAAATATTAACTGATTAATATTAATTTAATATTTAATATTTTTGATATTAATTTTTAAAATATCAAATATGAGACGTGTTTAATATCTCTGGTCACCCCAGACTACACAATAAAAGTTATGGAACATTATTTAAGTTGTCTCAATAAAGTCAGTACCAAATGGAAAATACTACTTTTCCTTTTTTTTTTTTTTCCACAAATCTCAGCTCTTCTGATTCTTCACAGAAAGTATCCAGACAAATTGGGATGTGTACACTATGGAATAACAAGAGCGCTCTATGTTTGAAAGAGGATCTCTGATAGTGTCTGATTAATGCTGGAAGGAATTTTGGAACACTTGTCATGTGCAGGCAATCGCTTGTCAGTAGGAATGTACTTCTAGTAGGGATGAAGCAGAGACTAAAGTCAGCATTTGAGCCCCATGTTGGAAATTCTTTACATATTCTATTTTCTTCAAGATTCAGCACTTGTTTAAAGATTGATTTAGAGATAACATACTATATGAGTCCAATTGAAGAAAGAAAGAGAAAGGAACCCAGGAATTACATTGTCTAACTCATACAGCTCTATCCTTGATATACTAGTGGTGGCCAATAGGGACTTACTCAAGGCTCTGTGCTCAGGGATCACTTCTGGCAGAGCCCAGGTACCATATGTGCTACAGAGCAAGGCAAGGTAATCACCCACCAACTGTATTTAACATTTTCTTTAATACCTTTTCTCTAGATAAGTGATTTTTGTTTTTGCCGATTTTTAATTGAATCACCTTAAGTACACAGTTACAAAGTGTACACAGTTAGATATAATGCATTTAGTAATTGGAAGGAAGGGTGGTAGGTTTTCACTTCCCTTCTCTTAAACTTCATATTCTACACTAAATTCTATCAGTGATAGTGGTCTCTGGGAGCCCCAATCCTCTTTACTCAAATGACAAAGGGTTTACTTTCTCTGATCCTGGAGTAGTTTTACACAATATATTCTCAAAACTATAAATCCTTTCCCAGAACTTAACAAGAGGGGATGCAAAGCACCTGCTTTCCTTCCTCTGTGAACTTTGATAACATCTATTTCCCAAAGACCTTGCTTTCTATAAACACTGTTTTTGGAAAAGCAATATTTCTTTTCTGAGATCCCATATGAGCCAGTCTGTGAAATAGACTATCTGTTGAAGGAAAGAGGTATTTTATCAGGAAAATCTCTTTTGGAACAGAACAGTTAATTTCTGGTCTGATATAAGCTTGTTATCATCCTGAACAAAACTTTAGATGGGGCATTATTAGAATGACGTCTTTTATATCTCCATTCTCTGACAAGTATATTCAGGTTTTTCATGTTCTTTCCTTCTCAGTATTTTATGGATTATTCTTTCTCTATGCACCTAATAAATGTTGGCACATTTCAGAATCTGTTCTCATTCATTTCTCTTTTCATCACTTCCACTCCTTCCTTAGCTGCATTTATTTGCAAAGGGTTGGAGGAAGATCTGGCTGCAGCATTTCCAACGAGAACTAATATATGTGTCCTAATGGAAACTGAGAATCAGATAATAGAAGAGTGGGTCTAAGATGAATTTCTGATCGTGGTAATCATCTGTGTATGTAAGAATTAATGTTGCCCCTACTCTAGTATTGTTTCTTAACTTTAAACTGCAACATAAAAATATGTACTTTTGGGAAAAATCCAAGTTATGTTCTATTACCCCTATTTATTTAGAAATATATATAATTTGGTATAGAAAGTTGCAAGATTAATATACTCATTAGTGCCAAAATAAGATAGGGAGGAAAGCTCCCTGCCTATTTTGGAAACCCCAAGTCCATGTCTATCTCAACCAAAGAATTAGTTTGAGTGACACTCACAGAATCAAAAGCTGTTCCAGATATGGCACACAATAAATAAAACAAATTATAGAAAGCAGAAAGATATATTTATTGCAGGTGATAATTGCACTATGGTGGCACAGGGCACAGAGTAGAAAACCCAAAGTCAAACGAAAGCCCTAAGAATGTTTGAGATCTAATTTTCTTCCCACATCTTGAGCAGTTTTGTGTTTTAAAGTGTGCTGGATGCGTGGCTGTAGTAGTGGTGTAAGTGGTAGGGTGTTTGCCTTGCATGTGCTAACCTAGGACAGACTGTAGTTCGATCCCCCAGCATCCCATATGGTCCCCCAAGCCAGAAGCGATTTCTGAGCATATAGCCAGGAGTAACCCCTGAGCATTACCGGTTGTGCCCCCCCCCCAAAAAAAAGTGTGCTGTCAGATACCACCTTAGTGATAAACTATATGTTTGCACAGAAATCACAATTATCACAAATTTGCCTTACTAATTTAACACGTCCAGTGAAAGTTTCATAGAACAGTCAACTACATCTTGCTCAGTATCCCATATCATAGTCTCTATGAGATGGCTATGAGATTTTTTAAATGATTAGAACCCATTAAACTGTGGGCATATTGGTTCAGAGTCCAGATGCCGTTTTCCTATAATTGTCCTTTCATAATTTTCCTATATTCCACATTGCACCATTTATCAACAAGACAGTAATTACAAGTTGATCTGGATTGATATTTTAAAGGCGCTTTTTGTTCTTTAGATACATGATATAACTTTGTTTTTATTCTAATTTTTCTCTGTTATTATGTTTTCTATGTTTTTATAGTAATTTTCACTTATTTTTTTACTCTACTCTCCCTCCTCAATGATTCCCATTAAGCTAACTACCTATAACATAATAAGTAACTATATATCTTTTATCCAGTTTCACCAATGACTAATATTTTGACATTTTTATTTAGTATAAAACAAAATTATGTCTCTAAAATCATTATGTGAAATAAATTTTTGTTGAACCATTTAAAAGTTACTTAAAGACATCATTATATTCTATCCTAAATACTTCAGTGTGTATGTACTGGGAATAAAGACAATCTTTCCATACATTTTAAATTAAATTTTCCTTATATATTCTAATAATTTCTTCTATTGTCACTCCATACCCATGACAAAATCGTATGCTGCATATAGCTATCTTTCTGTCTTCATAATATAAAACAGCGTTCCTGTCTTTATTCTTGTTTCTCAAGATGCTGCTTTTTGCTTGTTTGCTTTTGATTTGGAACCACAGCTAGCAGTACCCAGGACTTACTTTTGATTCTGCACTCAGGGACTTGGGGACCATATAGGGTGCTGGCTATTGAATTCATGTCATCTTTGTGCAATGCAAACACCCTACCTCTCTCTGACCACAATATTAACTTTTTTTTTTGGTTTTTGGCCCACACCTGGCGTCGCTCAGGGGTTACTCCTGGCTGTCTGCTCAGAAATAGCTCCTGGCAGGCACGGGGGACCATATGGGACACCGGGATTCGAACCAACCACCTTTGGTCCTGGATTGGCTGCTTGCAAGGCAAACACCGCTGTGCTATCTCTCCGGGCCCCACAATATTAGCATTTTTAAGAGTTTAGGCCAGTAGTTTTATGGAATGCCTGAGAATGTTTTTTCCAGAGCTACAGCTGAGTCTAAGACCAAAATGGAAAGATAGAAACTTTGTGAAAAGTTCTTTATGGAGAGGCATAAGGAATTAAAGGACAAAGAATGGTAACTGGACAGACTGGATAACACACACACAAATATGTATGTATATATATATATATATATATATATATATATATATATATATATATATAACTAATAGCATCTATTCCTCTGGTTACAAATACTGACAAACAGCCCAATGTGATTCACAGGTCACTTTTTATTCAGTTCTTTCACCTATCTTCTGACTTCCTAAACCTTGCATTGGTCTTCTGGTCATTACCATTTACTGAGTATATACTATGTGTTGGGCACACAGTATTCTTAGGTATTACCTCATTTAAGCTTTACCATAACAGATTCTAGGAATAAGGAACTTGTGTCATATGGAGGCTGGATGGATAGTACAAATGTTAAGGTACTTGCCTTGCATGTGGCCGACTCCAATTCACCAGGGTTCCTCAGACACTGCCATGGGTTACTGCTGAACACTGAGCTAGGAATATCTCTGATCATTACTGGGTATGGGATCCAGACCAAAATATAATAATGCATAATATAAATAGATCTAATTTTCAATACACTTATTTTATGTATAGTTTATTCATTTTATTACATTGAAATATTTAGGATATCAAAGTCAGAATAGAGAATTTTACCCCTCCCCAAAACTTCCCTTCTGTCATCTCTTTAGAGATACCCCTATCCCTCATCTGTGGAAAATATTGCTACTTGCTTTTGCCTATGCAGGCTGTTACCAATCATAAGCTCTAAAATGTTTCCAGCATTTATGGATTTTTCCTATGTATTAACCAAATAGTTGATTCCTGGTGAGGACGTTCTAGCTCAGATCTCAGTCTTCTATGCTAACTAAAATTCATCGAACTGCACAGAAAGGTCAAGGGTAAACACAAGAGTTCATAAACAATGTTACATGTCAGCTTTCCTAAACTCTTCATTCTCTCTTATCTTTCCAGTTTCCCTTGGAGCCAGTCTTATCTATAAGCTAGAAATAGCTCATGTTAGGACCAAACTTAATTGAGACAGAGACAGAAAGGAAAACTGTGTTTGGGCTCTTATATTACAGAACTTTGAACAGAAGAAGGTTCTTCAGAGTTTTGTCTTCTGCCTTTTCCCTTTTCCTGTCTTTTCTTAGTCACTTAACTATACACACTACTAAAGTTGCCCGGTGAATGGAGCTCAAAGAAAGTGGTAAAAAAAAAGTGTACCATTCTAGTATTTTATCCACTACATCTGGGATTTATAATTTTATTACTTTTCTATTACTCAACTCATAACTAAATATTTTATCCCGGACCTCTTCATCATAGTACAAGTTTTTAGAAGGCTTTGAGTTGGTGCTGAGAGATGATGAAAACACAAAAATGGTTAAGATCACCACAAGTTTAGTGGCACTCTTCATTTTTGAGGGGGTGGGGATAGTTGCACTACATTCAGCTTACCTGAGAACACCACACTGGACTTACCCTGGTTATGCTCAGGGGATCATATGCAGAGTCAGGATCAAACTAGTTTAACTGTACACAAGACTGACACCTGACTCCAATAATTTTAAAAAATGCAGTGAGATTGTATGATTATAGTAGTAATAATGTTTATAGGTTTTGTGTTTTGTTTTTGTTATTGTTTTGGGTCACACCCGGTGATGCTCCGGGGTTACTCCTGACTCTGCGCTCATAAGTCGCTCCTGGCTTGGAGGGCGATGTGGGATGCTGGGGGATCACACCGCGGTCTATCCTAGGCTAGTGCAGGCAATGCAGATGCCTTACAGCTTCCGCCACTGCTCCTGCCCCTAATGTTTATAGTTTTGGAACACTAAGTTTCACCACCACCAAATTACCAGTTCTGTAACACCGTCGATTATAATTTTTTCCTTCTCCAACCCCTGACTACCCATGCCTTGTATCATCAGTTCTATGGTAAAGACCAAGGGTTAGTAATTATTATATATTGTCTACCCCTTGTTTTATTTTTAATATGCCATGTGTATTCAATATAATTTTTTCTCCTCCTGACTCATTTTGCTTAATATAACACACTCTAGTTCCATCTACATTATGGCAAAAGACTATATATTTTTTCTCATAGCTCAAAATATTCCATACACATATATATGTTTAGTGGTACTTTTATTTCTTTTTTTTTTTTTTTTGTGGTTTTTGGGTCACACCCGGCAGTGCTCAGGGGTTATTCCTGGCTCCAGGCTCAGAAATTGCTCCTGGCAGGCACGGGAGGACCATATATGGGACGCCGGGATTCGAACCGATGACCTCCTGCATGAGAGGCAAACGCCTTACCTCCATGCTATCTCTCCGGCCCAGTACTTTTATTTCTTATTTTTTTCTCTATACCTCCTATTGCTATTATTTTTCAGAGTTCTCAGTTTCAAGGTTTGTCATGCATTCTCAATAAGCTTTATAGTTAATTTCAGTGAGGAGAGAGATAAAAGGAACTATTTTTTTTCTTCTTTATAACTACAATCAAAATCCAGTCAGGTCATAGTGTCTTTCTACAAAAATGCCCCATAGACACTATGATGTGTTGATTGGTTTTCATAACCTATTTGCCTAATATTACCAATAATTTGTATCTCTTTTTTCTTTTTTATTTCAGAGGAGAGCGCGTACACAGTCCCCCACTACCATAAATTGCACAGTCAAGTTTCCCACATTTGGGGAAATTGCAGGGGTCAGCACACCTGGGGTGCATTGGGCCAGCCTCCCCCTGGGGAAACCACCTTCCTGATCATGGAATCGCCCCACCAGGTAAGTATAATAATTTGTATCTTAACAAATGCACTATCATGTATACAATTAGCCAAGCCCAAAATCTGATCATTTTTTTTTAGTTTTTTTTTGGGGGGAGGGTCACACCTGGCAGCACTCAGGGATTACTCCTGGCTTTATGTTCAGAAATCACTCCTGGCAGGCTCAGGGGACCAGATGGGATGCTGGGATTCAAACCACCTTCTGCATGCAAGGCAAATACCCTATTTCCATGTTATCTCTCTGGCCCCCTGATCATTTTCTTAATATTTTACTATGTAATGGCTACATGCATTATTTCATTGATTCTTGAATCTTCCTTTTTATATCCACTATCTTAAATTATTTAGGCCTTTTTAATTTACAACTGGGATTAGAGCTATATTCAGCTAAGCAGTATAAATGACTGATACTTTTAACTTTCTTTATTAAATATATATTTCTTAAATTTTGTATTATATATGCATAAAATACATATGAATAAACACAAGGCTATAAATGGTTTATATTACCACAAAATAAACCTATTCATAGTCAGAGAAAAACTCACAACATCCAAAACCCTTTCCCTTCTTTCTATAGGTGTCAATATATTTTTCACATTTTAAAAACTCTACTAATATGTAGAATCATATTGTATAATTTAAATGAACTATATTTATGAAAATCAGTCATGCTATTGTATATGTATGCTGTTTTATTTTCACAGTTGTTAGTGTTCCATTGTATGTTAAATCATTCCTTGGTATGGTTGATAAATATTTAGTTATTTTAGCTTGGGTCATTAAGAGAAGTGCCATTAAGAAAGCTCTCAATGTCTTTTGCTGGTCATAGTTCTCATTTATAATGAATGTTTATCTACCCATGATGTTTCTGACAGGCTTATGTTCAGTTTTGATACTTAAAAGCTCTTTGCCAGAATTGTTATACAAGTTTGTACTTCTTTTTAAACATTTTTATTTAAAAGCTGTGATTTAGGTGCCAGAGCAATAGCACAGTGGGTAGGTAGGGTGTTTGACTTACATGCAGTCAACCCAGGTTTGATGCCCGGCATCCCATATGGTCCCCTGAGCCTGACAGGAGTGATTTCTGAACAGAGAGCCAAGAGTAACCCCAGAGCACCACTGGGTGTGGCCCTAAAACAAAAACAAACAAAAAAACTGTTTATAAAGTTAAGTCTTAGTTGATTTTTGGGCATACAATATTCCAGCACCATTTCTACTACCACAAGTGTCATCGGTTTGTATTTCTATCATGAAACTTAAGAGTTCCTATTGCTCTATAGTTGAATATTATTTTAAAGATATATATAGATATATGAATATATAGATATATAGAATATTATTTTAAAATATATATTTGGGGCCGGAGTGGTGGCGCAAGAAATAAGGTGACTTCCTTGCCGGCGCTAGCAGCCTAGGACGGATGGCGGTTCGATCCCTTGGCTTCCCATATGGACCCCCAAACCAGGAGCGATTTCTGAGCGCAGAGCCAGGAGTAACTCCTGAGCATCACTGGGTGTGATCCCCCCAAAATAATAATTATATATATGGGGCCAATAGTCTCTCTATATATAGACTTCAGACTTTATCCAAAACAGTCTTGAGCCAAAGGGAAGGAAAAGTTACTACAGAAAAAAAGAATATTGGGAAAAACGGGAAATAAATCTCAGATTTAAAAAGTATTCCTCTAACATTAATGAAGAAGATTGTGTGTATTTCAGAGGAGCAGAGTGTGCCTGGATTCTGGGAGGAGTGTGGGGGAGCATCCCAGAGAAAAATAGTGAAGTAGGGAGTCTAGGGTATTGAGTTAAAAAAATAATTTTCACAAAAGCATTGAAGACCTACTGGGCCTGCAAGGTTTAACACAGGGGCTGATGGGTATCTTAGTATTAATTAGTGTGTGCAGATAATTTAATGACTAGGGAATTATAACCTTAGGCCCATGTGTATTTTAAAAAAAATCTCAATATTCAGACATAGCTCTCAGTGAAGTGCCCTAAGAAAACAAGGCTGAATATCTTTTTAGATTTAAGATATTAGGACCATAAAGTGGGATTAACTCTGATTTATAAAGAGGTGTGATATTTCTTATATCTGATATTCCCTAGCATTATTACTAGCTATATAAAATATATTTGTGAAAATTAGAGAATTAGACTTTCTCTAAGTCATCAGTGTTGATCCAGGATTTCTCACTCGGTAAATAACATGTAAACTGGACTTCATGCCCCATTCATGTTCCTTGTACCATAGAATTTGTAGAACTATATATAGAAATTGAGAATGACCCCTGTTCCAACCTGCCCTTCACATCATCACCAGAGTTCTTGTTTTCAAAAACAACATATCCTCCCTGTTTAAAACGTTTCAGTGGCTCCCTTTTGTTGACTTCTGAACTGACAAATACAGTACTAGCCTTAATCATATGTAGCTCTTGAGCATGTGAAGTGTGAGTAGTTCAAACTGAAGTGAGTTATAAATAAAAATACAAACCATATTTTAATGAACTGATGTTTATAAGGTAATGTAAAATATAGCATTAATAACTGCTTTTATTTACTAAATATTACATTAAGTTTATATCAGATCAAACTGGTAATAATATTAAAGTTAATTTTACTTAAGTTTTCATTTCTTTTTTTTTTTTTTTTTTTTGGTTTTTGGGCCACACCCGTTTGACGCTCAGAGGTTACTCCTGGCTATGTGCTCAGAAATCGCCCCTGGCTTGGGGGGACCATATGGGACGCCGGGGGATCGAACCGCGGTCCTTCCTTGGCTAGCGCTTGCAAGGCAGACACCTTACCTCCAGCGCCACCTACCCGGCCCCAAGTTTTCATTTCTTAATGTGAAATTGCAAATGTGACTCATATCACATTAAGCACAGTGTTTGTTTAGGTAAAATCCAAATTCATGGCTTTTACTGAAAACAGTGCTTAAGACCAACTCAATTTCAGGGTAAGCTCAGTGGGGCCCCAACGTGGGAGGTGTAGAGTCAGCAATGAGAGACAACAGGACACTGGTATATTACTGAAACTGGCTCTGCTTATGCTTGGTCTAGCATATTCATTTATATGTTTTACTGCAAGTTTGACCTTAATCTGATCCAGAAAAAAATGCTTTCTCCATTCCTCTGAAATTTGTGGCTCAACAAGATCCATGTTTTACAAAATGCATATCAGTTTCTTTCTTAGCCATAGACAATATTAGATACAAAATACAGGGAAAAAGAAAACATAGTTGTCGTTAATAGGCGATAGACAGAAGCATGTATGTCAGTAATAAGGATCTTACCAACCAGTCGTTCCATACAAGACAAATCAACACACTTCACCCCTTTTTTATTAACCCAGACATTCCCAACTCCCTTCTCATGTGCTATTGTGTGAGGTGGGGCAGATCGATCACAACGACATTCTACATCCCCTTCCTGTGGTTTTCACAGTCTTCCTCCAATCAGGTATCCAATGTCCCTCATCAAGGCTATTACAGTTGGCACCACTATTTGTATTTTCCCCATCATGAAACCTTGCTCAAGTGAGGTCAGAATACAAGTTCCAAAGGTATCATGTATTCACTAACTCAAGCCATCAGTTACATTTTTATCCATTTATTCTTATTCAAGGGAATATATATTTAACTTTTCAATACTAACATTAAAATTAATATTATAGATTTACTTAAACAAAATCAGTTTAAGTTTCATTATCAGTTTCAATCCCAACTATGTTTACACATTCTTTAGGATTCATAATAGTCAGGTAATCAATATCTCTGTGGCATTGTGATTTGATGGGATGCTTGGTATGATTCTTATGATTGTGAATATTTGTAAGTTAGATTTATGTCCTAAAATGTAATCTACACTAGATATTCTTGTGAACTAGAGAAGAATATATATTCAGCTTGTTGAGGATGGAATGTCCTGTATAAATCCATTGGTCCCAAATCTTGTTTCTTTTTTTTTTTCGGTTTTTGGGCCACACCCGGCAATGCTCAGGGGTTACTCCTGGCTGTCTGCTCAGAAATAGCTCCTGGCAGGCACGGGGGACCATATGGGACACCGGGATTCGAACCAACCACCTTTGGTCCTGGATCGGCTGCTTGCAAGGCAAACGCCGCTGTGCTATCTCCCCGGACCCCCAAATCTTGTTTCTTATCAGCATGTCCTTATTGAAGTTCTGCCTAGCGGATCTACCCAGTGTTGAGAAAGACTTGTAGAAATTTCCCACCACTGTCATGTTTCTGTTTATGTGTTTCTCTAGGTTTGTGTGCAAATGCTTTGCATAATTTCCTGACCCAACATTTGGTGTGTATAATATTGATTGGTGTTAGTACTTCTTGATTGATTGTTCCCTGATCAATAAATAGAGTTTATCCTTGTTTCTACTTTCTTGAGATGGAATGAAATTTGATCTGATATTATTATGGCTATCTCACCTCGTTTTGTTTTTTTTGTTTTCCAGTGGCACATATAACAGTCTTCTTTCCTTTACTCTGATTCTATGTCTATCCTAAGATTGTAGTTTTTTTTTTCTGTAAAAAGCAGATGGGTGGGTTTTGTTTTCTCATTCAATCCTCTATTCTGTTGATTTTTATGGGAGTGTTTTGTCACTTTACATTCAAGGAATTTACTGGAAGAGAAGGCTGTTGTGCCATTATTTTGTGTAGGTTTATTGTTGTTGTTATTGTTGTTGTTGTTGTTACAATTGTTAATTTCATTTTATAAGTGACCTTTCAGTAGTTCCTTTCGAATCAGGTTGGTTATCACAAATCTTGCAAGTTCTTTTTGTGAGAATTTTTTTATCTCTTTCCCATATAAATGAGTAATTTTTATTTTTCATTCCACTCTTTTCTTGTCTAAAATGTTTTGTAAGGGAGAACAGATGTAACTCTTGTATTCTTTTCTTTATATTTAAGAGGGTGTGGGATGCATGCTGAGAACTCTGGTGGAAGGAGGTCATCACGGGTGGTAGGAATAGCCCTAATTTACCATCACTATATGCCTGAAACACAGCCATGAAGGAATTGTAATTTACAATGGTCTCAATAAAAATTAAAAAAAAATTGATCTATTGAATTTATTATGCAAAATATGTCTACTGCTAAGCCTTTCATGTTATTTTCCTAACCACTCAGGGTACTTGAGTATGAAAAAAAATAAAAGAAATCCTGCCTACTAATTACTCAGTTTGTTCAACTTAGATTTGCGGCTGTACATTTTCTGAGAAAAATAAGTGCTAAGGCCGACATGCCTGAAAATAGAAGTATAAATGGGAATGTCTTTGCAAAGGTGCAATAGTGTTCATGGAGTTTTGGGAGGGAGAGGGCAGATATACATCAGGATAGGTAAATTTCTTGGCTAGGGCTTGGGAAAAGGAGGGGGCCGGGGTACGTTGGGACCTGGGTGATACAGATTCAGTTCAAGAACTACAGGTCCTATCCCTCGGACAATGTACCTGGCATGAGAGAGCATATGAAAGTTGGTAGGGTTGACTCTCTGGGCCTTGGGATTAAGAAGGGGATCTGCATAGATTGTATTGGGTTCCCGGGGGATATATATTCAGCTCAAGGAATAGAGGAAATATTTTAAATATTTTTTTAAAATTGAAAAATCAAAATTCTTAGTAAAGAATGAATAATTTTATTAAGTAAAAGTACATATGAGCTTTTTTTTATTTTGGGGTGCCACACCTGTGATTCTCAGAGCACTATCTCAAAAATTATATCTGAAGATTCTCAGAAGACCAAATAGTAGAGTGCTAGGACCAAATCAATATCAGTCAAGTACAAGACACATAATCTATCCACTGTATTATTTCTCTAGCCTCTATAAAGAGATTATAGAAGATATTCTAAGACATCCCATAATTGTTTGCTGTCCTTATAGGAATAAACATAAATATGATTTGTCCCTATTTGTATTTTGTTATTTTATGAATGTATTGTCATAAAAGAAGAAATATTTAATCTTATTACATATGTTATGTTGGTATGAATATATTCTAAAATAATAGGAAACTTCCTAATTCCTTTAACGTTCTGATTAAGTTATTGTATAAAAGTGCTATATGTCACAAAATTAAACTACTTGAGCATGAATATGGTGATATTATTTATGGTCATATAAATGATTTCCCATATAAAGATACTATTGTATCTTCTAATGATTTGAGTTCAGAGAAAATCCAAGGAAAGGTATAAACGGATTGTAATGAGAATGTACTTTTGATGAGAAAACTAGACATTTGTCCTTTCACAACTCACAACTGGCAACAGAGTAAATTATCTCTCCTTTATGACCCCACACACTGGTGTTATAATAAAATGATATAGTGTAAGATACAAGAAATATATCAATGTCCTGAGTACATGCTGCACAAGGGCAGCCTGAATTTAATAACTGGCACTGCTGGTTTCCTTAAGAACTACTTAGAGAGGAAGAAGTTTCTCAGCTTAATATAGTCTCATTTGTTTATTGCTACTTCCACTAGTTTGGACAGTGATGTTTCCTCCTTGAAGACACCTTTAATCTCAGTGTCATGGAGTGCTTTACCTACATGTTCTTCTATATACCTTTTGGTTGCGGGTCTGGTATCAAAGCCTTTAATACATTTGGATTTGACCACTGTGCATGGTGTTAGATGGATGTCTGAGTTCACTTTTTTGCATGTGGCTGACCAGTTCTCCCAACACAACTTGTTGAAGAGGCTTTCCTTGCTCCATTTTGCATTTCTTGCCCCTTTATCAAAGATTAATTGATTGTATGTCTAGGGAACATTCTCTGAATGCTCAAGTTGATTCCTTGATCTGAGGGTATGTCTTTATTCAAATATCATGCTGTTTTAATGAGTATTGCTTTGTAGCACAATTTAAAGTTGAGGAAAGTGATGCCTCCATCTTCTTTTTTTCTATTGGTTACTTTAGCTATTTGTGGGTGTTTATTGTCCCAAATTAATTTCAGGAGTGTTTGCTTCATTTCTTTGAAGAATGTCATGGGTATCCTTAGAGAAATTGCATTAAATCTGTACAATGCTTTGGGAAGTAGTACCATTTTAATGATGTTAATCTTTCAAATCCATAAACAGGGTATATGTCTCCATTTCCTTGTGTCCTCTTTTATTTCTTTAAGCAGTGTTTTGTAGGTTTTTTTGTATAGGTCCTTCACTTCTTTAGTTAAGTTGACTCCAAGGTATTTGAGTTTGTGTGGCACTAATGCCAATGGGATTTTTTTTAAATGTCCATTTCTTCTCTATTTGTGTTTAAGAAGTCCATTGATTTTTCCATGTTAATTTTGTAGCCTGCCACTTTGCTATATGAATCTATTGTAACAAGGATACTAAGGCCACTCACATAATGGGAGAACCAAGTCACCCAATGCTCATCAAATAAAGTGCTAATATCTAAGATATACAATGTACTGACAGCACTTAACAAGAAAAAAGCATTTAACCCCATCAAAAATGTGGAGAAGAAATGAACAGACACTTCCTCGAAGAAGAAATACAAATGTTGAAAACACACAGGATAAAAATGTTCCACATCACTAATCATCAGGGAGATGCAAATCAAAACAACAATGAGGTACCATCTCACGCCACAGAGACTGGCACACCTCATAAAGAACAAGAACAATCAGTGCTGGCATGGAGGTGGAGAGAAAGGAACTCTCATTAACTGCTGGTAGGAATACCATCTAGTCCAGCCTTTATTGAAAACAATATGGAGATTCCTCAAAAAAATGAAAATTGACTTTCCATATGATCCAACTATACCACTCATAGAGATATACCCTAGAAAGACAAAAACACAACACAAAAATGCCTTCTGCACACCTATATTCATTGCAGTTCTATTTATAATAGCCAAAATGTGGCAACAACTCAGATGTCCAACAACAGATGAGTACATGATGAATGCCTAAAGAAACTGTGGTATATATACACAATGGTCCATATACACTATTGGCTATCAGCAAAAATGAAATAATGAAATTTTTCTATAAATGGATGGACATGGAAACTGTTATGCTGAGTGGAATAAGTCAGAGAGAGATAGGCATAGAATAGTCTCACTCATCTGTGGGATTTAAGAAAAATAAAAGACATTATTATATTAATACCCAGAGACAATAGAGACGAGGGCTGGAGGGATCGCCCATGATATGAAGCTTACCACAAATGGTGGTAACTTCAGTTAGAGAAATAACTATTCTAACAACTATCATGACAGTGGTAGTGAGTGAGAGAAATAGAATGCCTGTCTTGAATATAATAGACAGGGGGTGAGGGAAGAGGGAGATGGGGTCAATGGTGGTGGGAAGGTTACACAGGTGAAGGGGGTGTTCTTTTTTATAATAGAAACCCAACCACAAACATGTTTTTAATCATGGTGCTTAAATATATTATTAAAAAAGAAAATAATAAAATTAAATTAAAATTTAAAAAGTAACCACTTAGAGAAATTTTTGACCATAGAGCATGGAGTAGCCCTGAAAAAAAAACTCAAGAAACAAAACAAAACTGATTCAGTAATCACATCACTTTACTTCTGAGGATTATATCTCATGGCTTCTCCTTACAAGGTCATTTACCACTTTTATGAGGCCTTTTGGTATAAGAGAGCCCTACTTTATCCAACTCCCTCCTCAAGGTATGATGAATTAGTCTTGTTTATAATTTGTATGTTTTCTTATTGAGTAGAATGCTTAAAATTTGTTTGCTAATTTTAAGGTTTACTCTAATAGGAAAACATTATGTATCCCCTTTCATTGCTGGTAATCCATGCATATTGACAATGGAGTATTTGCCTATTGTCAAAGATGCATAAAAATCCTTAATGCCAAACATAATTGTTTCATATTGCTTTCACCATGTGCTCACTAGTAGATAAAGTCTATACATTCCATCATCTTGAGCCAGGAGCTATTGCCCCCTGAATCAACAAATTTGGTTCATACCACACCAGAAAATTCCAGGAGCACAAACTGCTAGTCATCAAGGATCCCTTAGGGGACTGAAAAAATTCACTCAGGGGTCAGGAGGTCATGACTTGAATGCATAAAGACAGAGATTGATCCCAGCATGAATAGCTTTCCCCCACCCCACCACCACCACCAGGTGTAGTCATGGAGACTCTCAAGCACAACTGGATATGCTCATGATGGTCCCGAGTACTACCTGGGTCGTCCTGCTGTGCTTAAGCAGCAGTACATGTTCAGGCCCTAGTAGGCCAAGTATGATTGGGAATAGCCCCATCAGCACTATTTTGGAGGCCGTTCAAATAATTTTCTTAGTTATAAAATTGAAGTTGACAAAACATCTACACAAGGACAAGAAACATGATGTTTTAGGTAGACAGCTAACCTCAAGACACAGAAGTGTATCCTGAACATAGAAGTGTATGCTGTGAATACACAACAGTATATCCTGTTATACACAGCAGTGTGTCCCAACATACAATGATAAATTTAAATATTATTTCTTCATGGCTTAGTTTGTATAGAAACAATTGAATTTATAATTATATTCTACTAACCATGGGTATAATTTTGGTATCTAAGTGTAGTATGGAACTCATCCACACTTATTTCCTAAGTGTAAAGGGTAAGTCTGATTTCAGCATAGTTGATTCAATTTTTAAGTTTTCTAACATTTTAAACTAGTGGCTCTCAGGGATTAGAAAAAAATTAAGGTAAATTTTGTAAATTGTTCTCATTAATTGCTACTGTTCGTGTTATTTTGGACTACAGGCATTACAATGGCAATGTCTCCAGACATTACAGGTTAAGATCTGTATGGTAAAAACGAAAATAAATGCCTTTCTATAAAGCTCTGAGTCCTTGTCATATTAGTCTAATTCCAATTGTCCTGGATTGGCCTCATTCCCTAATGACTAAATGAGAGGATCATCAAGGACCTATATAGATACAAAGAACATGACTATATCACTCTGAGAGGACCTAAGGCCCAAAGCAACACAAGAGTACTATTCTATGGTATATGTGAAGAACACAAGGTGGAAATATGGTCAATAATCATTTTTTGAAACTTAGTACCCCTACTCTCCTCACTCCCAAAGTAAATAGGAATCTATGTGATTAAGAAAGCAAAAAAATATTTGCTTTTTAAATGTCTTTATTTAAACACTGTGAATAAAAACATGATTGTAGTTGGATTTCAGACATACAGAGAACACCTCCCCTTCACCAGTGCAACATTCCCACCACCAGTGCCCCCAATCTCCTCCTTCCCCATTCCCGGCCTGTATTCTAGACAGGCATTCTACTTCTCTCATTAACATTGTAGTTGTTAGTGTAGCTATTTCCCTAACTGAACTCACCACTCTTTATGGTGAGCTTCATGAGCTAGTCCGTCCAGCCCTGATCTCTGGGCATTATAACAATAATGTCTTTGATTTTTCTTAAAACCTATAGATCAATGAGATTTTTCTGTGTCTTTCTCTCTCTGTGGCTTATTTCACTCAGCAAAACAGTTTCTATGTACATCTATGTATAGAAAAATTTCCTTACTTCATTTCTTCTCATGGCTGCATGACATTCCTTGTGTATATGTACCACAGTTTCTTTAGCCATTCATCTGTTGAAGGGCATCTTGGTTGATTCCAGAGTCTGGCTATTGTAAATAGTGCTGCAATGAATATAGGTGTGAGGAAGGGAATTTTGTATGTGTTTTTGAATTCCCAGGATATATCCCTAGGAATGGTATAGCTGGATCATATAGAAGGTCAATTTCCAGTTTTTTGAGGAATCTCTATATTGTTTTTTATAAAGGCTGAACTAGACAGCATTCTCATTAGCAGTGAATGAGAGTTCCTTTCTCTCCACCTCTCCACCAGCACTAATTGTTCTTGTTCTTTATGATGTATGCCAGTCTCTGTGGTGTAAGAAGGTACCTCATTGTTGTTTTGATTTGCATCTCCCTGATGATTAGTAATGTGGAGCATTTTTTTATGTGCCTTTTGGTCATTTGTATTTCTTCTTTGACAAAGTTTCTGTTCATTTGTTCTCCCATTTTTGATGGGGTTAGATGTTTTTCTTGTTAAGTTCTGTTAATACACTGTGATCTTAGATATTAGTCCCTTGTCTGATGGGTATTAATGAATAGTTAATGAATAGTGGGTGGCTTTTGTAACCTAGGCACTATATCCTTTGAGGTGCAGAAGCTTCTCAGCTTAATATAGTCCCATCTGTTTATCTCTGCTTCCACTTGTTTGGAGAGTGTAGTTTTCTCCTCTAGTCTCAGTGTTGTGGAGTGTTTTACCTATGTGTTGTTCTATATACCTTATGGTTTCAGGTCTGATATTAAGATCTTTAATCCATTTGGATTTTACATTTGTGCTTGGTGTTATATGGAGGTCTGAGTTCAATTTGCAAAAAAGTATTTTGAAGAATGGAACAAACTCTATGAGAAGTCACATTAGTTTACTTTGATTGGAGTCTTTACTATTAAGGGCAACAGTGTAATTAAATAATTCTTCCTTTGTATGTAAATCACATAAAATAGTACAGAAAATCAAACTAGTAATCCTCAAAATTATGCATTGACTTTCACACTGAAGTAGCATTATTACATTTTAGAGTGATGGGACAATTAATGGTACTAAGTCATGTATGGCCATACCTGGCATTGTTCAGTGCTTTTAGCTGTATATATTTTATGCTTTTATTGTATTGAATTTCTAAATGTATATATTTTAGAATACATTATTACCCTCTTTTCTGGCTATGTATGTAATCCTATATAAAGTATTCTAAATCATAAATAAATGGAGCATAATCTATTCCATTTTTATGAATGGAGAGATAGTAAAGGCTAAGGTGCTTACCTTAAACATAGTTGACCAGATTTCCTTCCCTTTCACACTGTATGGTTTACTGAGAAATTCCTGAGAGGCGAGCCAAAAGAAATTTCTGACTACAAATATGGTGTCTCAAAATAAAAATAATGTAATTAATTTATAATTTTCTTATTTAATATTTATTTCAATTGCAATTTTCATGACGACCCTACTTAGCTTGTGTACGAGGCACTTGTTTTATGTGACCAGTACTGCCCAATACTAATGTAAATTAATGACACCATATTAACACATAAAAAATTGGCAAGCCTTCAACCCCTAACCCCATGTGTCCTATCAGCATTTCAAGTAGTTAATAGTCCATTTGCTGTATATTTTGTGATCACAATGAATTGGAATTAGGTGTTTACTGTGCAAACACACTAGTACTAGATAGCTGAAGTAATTGTAAGGAAAAATAGTCCCTCATTTTCTGCATTATCGGCACTTCATGACTGACACTCAACAAATATTTGTTGAATGCATAATGGCTTTGAATGCTATCAGCTATCAATGATATCCCTCCCACACAGCTTTCCTCTTATAAATATATTATAAGCTAAGTTATGTTAGCTAAATACTAAATACTAATGATGGCTCTGTCT
This sequence comes from Suncus etruscus, assembly GCF_024139225.1. Classification (NCBI taxonomy): domain Eukaryota; kingdom Metazoa; phylum Chordata; class Mammalia; order Eulipotyphla; family Soricidae; genus Suncus; species Suncus etruscus. The sequence continues at coordinate 52,599,699 of NC_064868.1, read as the reverse complement.
TACAGACAGCACTTGTTTTCTAGGCAGCAGCAGCCTAAAATACATAGGTGATACAAAAAGAATGGTAAATGCAGTTAGAGAAATAACTACACTAACATGGCAACGGTAATGAGTGAGAAGTAGAATTCCTATCTTGAATACAGGGGTGGGAGAGGAGGGATTTAGGGACCATTAGTGGTGGAAATGTTATACAGGTGAAAGGGGGTATTCTCTTTATGACTGAAACCCAACTACAAACATATTTGTAATTATGGTGCTTAAATAAAGATATTATTTTTAAAATTAAATAAAAATAAAAGACTAAATTATAAAAAATGCATTTTTAAAGATGCATTTGTTAACCTCAGATAACATGCTCAGATCTGTGTCCGTAGTACAAAGAAAAAATATACACTGAAAGCATGAGCAAATGCTGAATTTCTGGCAGGGAAACTTTGTTCATGTGAGTCATTTAGTAAGCTTTTTTAAATCTTTATTTAGACACTGTGATTACAAATATGATTGTAGTTGTATGATATAACTCATGTAAAGAACACCCCCCTTCACCAACATTTCCACCACCAAAGTCCCAAATCTCCCTCCTCCCCACCCCACCCACACTTGTACTCAAGACAGGCTTTCTACTTTTCTCATTAATTCACATTGTTAGGATAGTTCTCAATGTAGTTATTTCTTTAACAGCACTCATCACTCTTTGTGGTGAGCTTCATGTCGTGAGCTGTATCTTTCAACCCTATCTCTTTTGTCTCTGAAAATTATTGCAAGAATGTCTTTAATTTTTCTTAAAACCCATAGATGAGTGAGACCATTCTGCGTCTTTCTCTCTCTGACTTATTTCACTCAGCATAATAGATTCCATGTACATCCACGTATAGGAAAATTTCATGACTTCATCTCTCCTGATGGCTATATAATATTCCATTGTGTATATGTACCATAGTTTCTTTAGCCATTCATCTGTTGAAGGGCATCTTGGTTGTTTCCAGAGTCTTGCTATGGTAAATAGTGCTGCAATGAATAATGAATGAGGAAGGGATTTTTGTATTGTATTTTTGTGTTCCTAAGGTATATTCCTAGGAGTGGTAAATAGGGAGCTCAATTTCCATTTAGTAAGCTTTCTACATTGATAATTTATGGAAAAGAACTGCTTGTCGGGGCTGGAGAGATAGCATGGAGGTAAGGCCTTTGCCTTGCATGCAGAAGAATGGTGGTTTGAATCCCAGCATCTCATATGGTTCCCTGAGCCTGCCAGGAGCGATGTCTAAGCATAGAGCCAGGAGTAACCCCTGGGCACTGCTGGGTATGACCACCCAAAAACAAAAAGAAAACAAGCTCTTTTCTGCTGAGCCAGCCTACAGACACCAAGGATTGTAATCTCTCCAGGACCCACACCCGGTAAGATGCCCCCGCCCAACGAAGGTGGAGCCAATTCCTGCCGTGTGATTGGGAACCCAGAGACTATAAAGAACAGCGGCCATGCTCTCTGCCTCTTTTCTGCTGAGCCAGCCTACAGACAACAAGGACTGTAATCTCTCCAGGACACACACTGCTACACTACGCTCTGCGGCTGCGCTTATCTTGTAACCCCTGAATTCCATTTTGCACATTGTAAGAAGCAATCTACAGACTTACCAATGGAGTAATTTTGCAGTACACCCCATATTTACAGAAATCAAGATGGCTCCTCTAATAATCTAAAAATTAGGAAACAGCTAGCTCTTGCCAGGTATAGGGTTTGGGGAGGCCCCATACCGGGGCCCTTATCCCTAGCCTGAGGAGTGCTGGGAGGCTTGGCAGGCCCCCAGCCATCCTTGTCTTTTTCCCCTGACTCCAGGCCTTCCCTGGGTGCCAGCTCAGATGGCCAGAAGTGGGTTCAGGTGGACTCTTAGTGGTCCTCAGGCTTCCCCCCTCCCTCCATACTCCAGGGGGGAGGTGCATGGGGAGGAGGGCGGGCAGACATCTGGCTTCCGGTTTCCTCTTTGATTCTGGAGACCAGCTCTTGCCAGGTATGGGGTTTGGGGAGGCCCCATACCAGAGCCTTTCTCCCTAGCCTGGGGAGCGCTGGGAGGCTTGGTAGACCCCCCAGCCGTCCTTGTCTTTTTCCCCTGACTCCAGGCCTTCCCTGGGTGCTAGCTCAGATGGCCAGAAGTGGGTCCAGGTGGACTCTTAGTGGTCCTCAGGCTCCCCCCTCCCTCCGTACTCAAGGGGGAAGGTGCATGGAGAGGAGGACGGGCAGACATCTGGCTTCCGGTTTCCTCTTTGATTCTGGAGACCAGCTCTTGCCAGGTATAGGGTTTTTCTCCCCTGGACTTCAGTCCTTCCCTGGGCGCTGGTCTAGGTGGTCTCTATAGGGGTCAACAGGCTTTCTCCCTATCTCTCCCTACACTAATGGGAATGCGCTCTGGGAGGAGGGTGGGCCATTCTAGCACTGGTTTATGTTGGGACAGTCAGTGGAAATTTTTTCTCCTTGTTTTCATATTGATAGTATTGTATGCATATATTCTATATATCCATAATATCCATCTTGTATTGTGACCTTGATACTGCCCTACAAATCTCATTTCTAATATTTTACTGCCTCAGTCCCAACCCTTACTTCCCCCCATCTTCCCATGTAGGTACAGCTAATGACATGAAGCTCGCCACTTAGAGTGATAAGTGCAGTTAGAGAAATAACTACACTGAAAACTATCATAACAATGTGAATGAATGAGGGAAAAAGAAAGCCTGTCTTGAGTACAGGTATGGGTGGGGTGGGGAGTAGGTAGATCTGGGAAATCCTGCACTGGTGAAGGGGGTTGTTCTTTACATGACTGTAATCATACAACTACAATTATATTTGTAATCACAGTGTTTAAATAAAGATAATTAAAAACAAAACAAAACAAACAAACAAAGAGAACTGCTTGTCTTCCTCTTTTCTAGACTACCAGAGATGACTCTTGTTAGGTATGCTTAAAAGCAATAAGATGCCAGAGGTATCTTATCTCTCTTCTCCTTCTTCATAACTTTCTTTTCTGCTAATTATAGCTTGTTACACCATTGATGTTGCTGAGTATAAAGTACTGTGGGATTAATTAGATTGTGGGATTAATCTGATCCCATCCCTTTTTACTCATTGGTTGAAAACATCTTTGAATGTAGCACTTTGGATTGGTGTTTAGACCACCTAGTACCACCTCTGGGTGTGGACTCCAGAATAAATACTAGAATTTTGGGGGAAACGCTCCCTTGCATTTCTGGCTTTCCACAGAGCTTGCTGCTGTTTAGGGGCTAAAGTATGTGTTGGAATTCCTGAATCCATTTCTCCCTCCGTGTGTGTGTGTGTGTGTGTGTGTGTGTGTGTTATTTCTTAGATCCACGTTTGCCTCCAGACTCACTTCTCTCCAGTGTTATGGCTTTAGAACCTGAGGATTAATTCTATAAAGTACAAGTTAAAGTATGGGTATACTGGAAAAATACAGATACTAATCTTAAAAAATATATACAAACTTACACTATCATAAAAATGTACCTTTATGTGGTTGGTATAGAAAAATCACAAATATCTTTAAAACAGGCACACTTATTTTCTATATTTTTAAAGTTTATTTTTATTTTACAATCTATCTCTCACAATCCTGAGAATAGTGTCAATAATTTGAAGGACTCTATATAACTAGGGTTCATTATCAAATAACAATCATCACTGGCTAATTTCAGTAACAGGGAATATACTTCAGAGATTTTAATGGCTTACAGAATCATTGATGGGGTGAAGGAAAGTGTGCTAGGAAGAGTTTTCAGTAATAATTCATACTGCACATCACAAACTGGTCATAGCTACTACTATGACCAGGAAGCTGTTTGTCTAACTGCAACATCATTACCGAAGCACTTGATTCCTACACAGCTGTGATTTTCACCAGTAAATATTTGGTCTTCAATGTGGTTTCTTTCCCAGTTTTACTCATTCTAATTCAAACCTTGCATTGTTTCAGCTATAGGGATATATTCAATGGAGTTATCAACTTTTCAGCTTCTGAAATACAGAAGAGTATGCGATGAACATTTTCAATGAGATGTTTATTGAATTTATCCACAGACTCTGATCATTAAAATTGGTCAAGGAAATTCAAGAAAGCAGCTAATATAGCTTAAATACAAATAAAAGAAAAATCTTTGACTTGTTTTTAAGAGCTAGGAACTGGAATGGCTCAAATGACTATTAGGACCAGAGATAGGACTGACTAAGTAAGTCTTTCTATATAGTTGGCATCATTCTCAGGCTGGCTATATTTTATTCTAAGATAGACGCTGGCAACTTTCAAGACCAAATGTTTATTTATGACTAGAATAGACAATATGTCATTCTCCATATTCCCAGTAAAATATTTCACATCAAACCTGTAGTTCTGCATTAAATTTCATGAAAGTAACGTATAACATTTTTGAATAGAAATATTTAAATAAAATGATAATTAGAGTATGAATTAGTACAGTTTTACTACCTATACTATCTTATCAATCATAATAGTTTTATATAACACTATCAACTATATAACTTTCATTTCTACTGGTGCTCAACCTTTCTCCATGATGTTTCACAGGAGAAAAGAAAGAATGTATTTATGGTTTCACATTATATTCCACAAATACAAAAATAAAATTTTCAAACTGAAATTTTATTCCCATAAGTTTAATGAAAATTTATGTTTCTCTATACTGGAAAGATAGCACAATGAGCTGAGTACATTTTTACATACAAAAGGCCAGGATTTAACCCCTGGCACCACATGTCCTCAAAGCACTGCCAGGAAAAAATATTCCTCAGCACAGCCCCTGAGCACTATTGGGGGGGGGCAAACAAAAAAATTAAGGGATTATTTCTCAGTCTCTATTTAACTTAATTTAATGCATAATCAGGAAGTTCATTGTTTCTCTTCTCAGAGCAAGTAGTAATATCAAATTCTGATCTAGGCATTTATTTCTACCAAACTTATGTAGCATTGTTTCAGACAGAAAGGTAAATGAAAAAGTGAACTTTTGAAGCTGTATATCAGGTACATTCAGTTGTCTAATTGGAGCCATATAAGTAATCTACAAGAATCAGTTCAGTGATAGTACAAGGACACTTGCCTTGTACTTGCCTGATTCAATCTGCAGCATCCCATCTAGTTCCCTAAGTACTGCCAATACATATTTTGGAGTATGTAATCCAGAATAACTTCCTAGCATAGTCATGTGTGGCCACCCCAAAATTAAACAAAAATAAAAGGATCAAGTTGATGGGTAGAATTGACATTTGCTAAAACTAAGGATGTGGGCTTTCTAAAAATGCAGGAACTCCTTACTTTCAGTCAGTTATTTTGCTAAGTGACAAAATGATGACAATGATGCCAGGTGTTTCTTACCTATAAAAGGAAGGTAGAAATTTTAAATTGTATGTGAAATATTTAGACTTTTACATGTTGAAAGATAATTAAAATAAAGTTTTAAAATAATTTATGAACCAAACAAAAATGTCTATAGAACATTGTGGTAGAATAATTTCTAAATTTTGCTGTGTGTAAACTGTGAGGAAAATTTTCATTTTATTTATTTGTGGTTTAATTTATTATGTATTAATTTTATTTAGCACCATGATTTACAAAATTGTTGACAATAGAGTTTAATGCATAAATTGTTTCAAAACCAGTCCCACTACTGTCAGTACCTTCCACCAATAATCCCAGGCCTTCTTCAAAACCTCAATTGTCTTTTTAATAAACACATTTTTTATTATTTTTGGCCCCCACACATTGCTACACTTGGGTTTCTGGATTCAAAGTTTATTCCTGGCCTTTTCAGGAGACCATATGGGGTGCTGAGGATTGAGTGGGGATTGGCCACATGCAAGGCAAATGTCCTATCCACTGTACTATTGTTCTGGCCCCAATAGACACATTTTAAATGAAACATAGTTTGGGTTTCATGCTTATAGCTATCCTGCAACTAGTGGTAACATATATATATGTATATATATATATATATATATATATATATATATATATATATAAAACCTCTACACCACTGCCAAGTTCAAGGTCTTTGACCCTTGCCCATATTTATCTCCACAATACCTCTTCTTGCTGTTCCCTCCATTTCTCTCCATCACTGGCATTTTGATTTATGTAATCCAAGGGCAAATATTTTCCAACCTTTGATACCTTTCATTTTGTTGTCATGTTATTTGCATACAACACATTAGTGAAAATACCTGGTATTTTGTCGCGAGAATTGGCGGTGAGCAATGACACAATAACCAGGCAGATTGTACAATTCTAATCACACCTTTATTATTCGGTATTCCTACACTATCTAAACCCTAAGTCTGATGAAATGTTACATAGGCTTGCTTATCAGTTGTCCTGCTGTGATGTGATATCTCTGGAAGGGTCCTTTGCAGCTGGGACTTGACCAGGGGATTGAGATTGCTGGCAGGTCCTTAGTTCCATGGTCTTCCAATGTCCTTCAACAACAGCAACACTGGGGCAGATACTGCAGTCCAGTTGCGGGTGCTAGGGCTCTGACAACTCAGTGTGGGGTCATAAATGTGCCTCCTTCTCTCCTTTGAGTTGTGTTGCTAAATTGGTGACAACCCTGGCCCTATTTTAGCCTGTCTTTCGAGTTACAATTATGCAATCACTATAAATTTCCATTGGTTCACTCTTGGTTTCCTTGGCCTTTTCTGTAATGCCAGCTGGCCAGCCCATGGTTTTCCTTATTATCATATCAGTTGCTCACACAGGCTGCCCTAGATACCTTCCCTTATTAGTATATCACTTTTTCATACAAGTCATGCCTAGGGGGCCATGAAATGCTTTAAGCAAAATATTTTCAACTGGTTTAGCAAAAACATCATTCTTGAATACATCACTCTGGTTTAACAAACATTACTTTGTCACAACCATCACTCTGTTGTAAAAAAAAAAAAGCAAACATCACTCTGTTTAAACATGACTCTGCTGAAAACATGCTTACTTTACTCAGATTTTCTTCACTCTACTCCTGTTATTTCATTAATCCATGTGTACCTGAGCTGGAATCCTTTGGGTCCTCTAGCTATTTTCAGGCATTCCTGAAATATTTGTCCCTATTCATTTGATTGGAGCCCAGTTCCATTCAAGTTTCTGCTATTCACATAATTTAGTAATTTATGTGACTGGAGAGTATTTCATTTTGTACATATGCCATAACTGTATTATCTATTCATTAGCCATTGAACACCTGTGTTGTTTCTATATCCTAGCTATTGGACTAAGTGCTGCAATAAATATAGGTGTGCATATAATTTTGCAAATGAATTTTTGTGTTTTTGGTTGGTTAAATAACAAGAAAAGGAATTTCTGGTCAATATGGAAGCTCTATTGTTACTTTTTGAAAAATCTTCATACTGTTTTTCATAGAGGATAAACCAGACAACAGTCCCACAAGCAACACACGAGATTTTCTTATCTACCATGTACCTGCCAAAACAGGTTGTATTTTTGATATATATGTCATTCTCACTTGTGTGAGAAAATAGTTTATTGTCATCTTTATTTGGATTTCCCTGTGACAATAAGCATGTTTTCATATGCCTACTGGACATCTATCTGTCTTCCTCAAAAAGTGTTTATTGATTTCCTTTCTTCCTATTTAATAAGGTTATTGGATTTATTTATTTAGTTAGTTAGTTTTTGTGTCATACTAGGGCTTATTCCTGGCTCTTCTCTTAGAAATCACTTAGAAATTGCTCCAGGCCAGCTCAGGGGAACATATGGGATGCCGGGAATTGAACCCAGGTTCGTCCCAAGTCAGTTGCATGCAAGGCAAATGCCCCACCGCTGTGTTATTCCTCTGGCCCCAGGATTTATTCTTATTGATATCTTGGGGAGTATTTCTATACCTTGAATATTAATCCTTATCTGACATATTTCCTTCCATTTAGTTGGGTGTTATATAATTTTAACCCACACTTCTTTTCAGTTGACTTTTGTATAAATGTGAAATATTGGTAAAGTTAGATATTTTTGCATGTGGCTATACAGCTTTCCCAACAACATTTTTTTTTGGTTTTTGGGCAACACCTAGTGATGCTCGGGAGTCACTCCTTGCTATGCGCTCAGAAATCACTCCTGGCTCAGGGACCATATGGGGAGGATCTGTCCTAGGTCAGCCACTTGAAAGGCAAATGCTGCACCACCACTCTGGCCCCAACAATAGCATTTTTTGAAAAGGCTAGTTCTGCTACATCATGTACATGGATCTTTTACTTTAAATTAGCTGCCCACAGATCTGAGTATTTTTTTCACTAAGTTCTCTTTGTTAAGCCTTTGCTCCAATAGTCTATTCTTATTCCAGTACTATGCTGTTTTGATTACTATGACATTAGTTTAGTTTCAAGTCAGGTAACCTGATACATCCTAATTTCTCATTTCTCACAGTGACTTTGACTATTCTGTGTGTCTTGTGATTCATACAAATTAAGAATGACCATAAACTCTTAAAATTTGTCACTGAAATTTTGAAGAGAGTTGCACTGAATCTCTATAATAACTTGGGTAAGATGGTCATTTTGACATTGTTGGTTCTTCTAATCAATGAACATGAAATATTTTGGAACATGAAATATTTTTCTCTATCACAAGATCATCTTATATTTCTATGTGACTTAGAAATACATTCATTTAAGAGTATTTTTTTCTATGTCTTTGTAAATGCCACCACAAATTTAACAAGGCAAAATCATACTCATTCATTATGCAACAGTTTCTGTAGGTGAAGACTTTGGGTACACAGAACCAAAGAGGCAGGATAGCTGGTACAAGTTTGATTCTCAGCACCCAATCTGGTCTTCTAAGGCTCAGCCAGAATTGAATCCTGAATGCAAATTATCCCTGAGTATAGGTTTGTGTGATTTCTCAAAACAAACCCTGGGAACAGATTCGCTGGGTCTGTACTTAAATTCTCACTAGAATGAAATGAAAACATTGATTGAAGCCTGAAATCTCATTCAGGTTCAGAGTCTTCTATCTGGTGAGTTGTTGAGAGAATTTATAGCCTTATCGTTGTGAAGTTGATGTTACTGTTTCATGTGTACCTCTCCTCCAGAGATCCTCTCATTGTATAGATTTTTCTACATCAGGACCAACTGGGGCTAGATAATACATCAGTTAGGGAACTAGCCTTGTATATGGGCAACCTGAGTTCAATCCCTCAGCATCTCATATTATTCCCCCAAGGATCACATGTTGAATAAAAATATAAAGTTCATGGGTTGGGTGAAGCCATCCCAGGCACTGTGTTTCTAATCCCTCAGGTGAACAGGTATGATGAAGCAAGGTACTAACAGTGGAGAAATAATACACAGCAGTCAGAAAAGATATTCATTGGAGTCAGCTTGTTTTATTCCTCAAGGCTTTTCTCTGCCATGAGTCTCTGCCATTTGTTTTCTTTGCTGAGCTCTCCCTGACCTGTGCTCCTAAACCATGTGTCTTCTTTCTGTCCTGCCTATTCCATGTGTCTTCTCTCTCTTCCTTATAACCAGCACTTTTTATTATCTGAAACCCCACCCACTAGGGTGGGGGAAGGCCCTGTAATCCAGGTGTGGTTTAACATACCAAAAGAAGGGAGAAGGGCCTTTGCTAGGCTTTTACCTAAATTCACTTTACAACCACCAAGAATAATTCCAGGGTAAAGAGCCAGGAATAATCCCTGTGAATCAATGGGTGTGGCCACAAAACAAAAAATATCAACAATAAACTCTTTAAATAAACAGCATAATTAGAACAGGCCCACCCAAGCCCTCCTTCCACTTCCAAGTCTCTGGATCAGAAAGTCACTAGTTCTGACAACTTTCTGCCCTCTGTTATGCTGTGGGGGGGGGGCTGCTCTGGAACTGAAACAAAAGTGCTCTAATCTACCAACATGAGACCCAAAGTCTTTAGCTTCACGGTCCTTCTTCAAACCCCTGAACCAGAAAATCACATATGCTGATGTTTGTCTGCCTACTCAACTCAGCTTTGTCTAATTGTGGGTGGGAACTACCTTCCTGGAGCTAAAGCTGCATATTCCAGCATACCAATCTGAGATCCCAGACTGCTAACCTACTGCTGTCCTCCTTCCAAGTCTCTGGGCAAGAGAGTTGAGAGTTCTAATATCTAATATCTATCAACACGCATACTCCAGATAAGTCATGCTGTGGATGGGACCTACTCTCCTTGAGCTGAAACCAAATACTCCTCCCTTTTAATGTGGGACCCAAGACCCCTTAGTGGCACCACCCTCCTTCTAAACCTCCAGCCCAGAAAGAAACCAGTTCTGACACTTGTCTGCCCATTCACAGCAGAAACGTCATGGTTTGGATGGGACTTGCCCTCCTGGAGCTGAAAACTCATGCTGCAGCCTAGTAACAGTGGACCTCAGATGCATAAACTGTGCTGCCTCCCATCCAAGCCTCTGGGTTTGGTATCTGCTCACCTGGCAACAGGGCCGGACTGACCATTGGGAGGACTGGGTATTCTTTGGTTTTGTGCGGCATTTTGGGCACTCGGGCTCAAAAAGGTTAGCCATCACTGTAGGCCATAACTCCGCTGGTTCTGACATCTGTCAGCCTTCTGAAGCCATGTTCTTCATGCTGTCAGGCAATCTACTTGCCCTCCTGGAGGTGAAACCACATTCTCCATATAATAAATGTGGGAATACAGACCTGTGAGTTTCGCCACACTTCTTCCAAGACCTTGGGCTATTAAGTCGCTAGTTCTGAGGTCTCTCTGTGTATTCACTGCAGGTGCCTCACATTGTGCATGTGGATTATCCTCCTGAAACAGAAACTTTATACTCTGTTCTACTAACCTGAGACCTCAGACCTCTTAGCTACCTCCTTCCAAGCCTCTGGACCAGATAATCTCAAGTTCTGATGTCTGCCTAACCTCTGATCCAGGTATTCATGTTGTTGCTAGTGTGAATTGTCATCCTGGAGAAAATATAATTATCCAGCCTAAAACATAGGACATGAGATTTCTTAGCTGTGTTTACCTATGTCCAAGCATCTGGGCCATAAAGTTGCCAGTCCTGATGTCTGTCTGCCAGATCACCTTGGGTGTTTTACATTATTTGTGAGACTTTATTTCCTGGAGGTGAAATCAAATGCTCCAAACTAGCAATTTGGAACCTCAGACCCTTAAACTGTGTTGACCCTTAGCTACAAAGTGTACAGTTGTAATGTCTAATGTCTAAACATGTGAACAATCCTGTGGGTGGGATTTTCACCCTGGAGTTACATTAGTAAGCTCCAACCAACCAGTGTAGGAAACAACTCTTCATTGAACAACACTCCTTCAAACCCCAGGCCAAACATTAGAGAGTCTGCCCTCTGAATCCGGGTGAATCATGCTGTGGATGTGAGTTGCCCTCTTGGATTTGAAAATGTATGTTCCAATTTGTCACCATGAGATCCCAAAATCCTGAGATGTATGGTCCTTCTTGCAAGCCCCTGGCCCACATTATTCCCACTTCCAACATTTCTCTACCCTCTAACTCAGGTAAGTCACACTGTGGCTGAGACATGCCCTTTTAAAGCTGAAACCAAATACTCCAACCTACCAATTGGAGACACCAGACCTCTTAGCTGTGCTACCCTTTTTCCAACTCCCTGGTTCAAATAGTAAACAGTTCTGACATATGTCTGCTTTCTGACTTCAGGTGGATCATTTTGTGTGTGGTTCCTGCACTCATGGACCTGAAACAAAATGCTACTGCCTATCACTGTGGGACTCCAGACTCCTTAGCTTTTCTACCCTGATTCTGAGCCCCTGGGCCAGAAAGTTGCCCTTTCAGACCTTTCTGCCCACTCACCCCAGGTGTATCAAAATGTGCATACCTGCCTTTTGGAAATGAAACTACGTTTTTCCAGCCTACCAAGGTGAGAACCCATGGCTTCACTCCATGGCTTCATGCCTTCCTTCCAAACCTCTGTGCCAGAAAGCTGTTAGTTCTGATATCTGTCTGCCCTCAATCCTGAGTACATCTCAGAGTGCACAGAACCTGCATTTCTGGAGCAGAAATCATATGCTCCAACCTACTAGTGTGGGACCCCAGACTCTGTAGCTGTGCTGCCCTTCTCCAAGACCCTGAGACAGAGCTGTCAACTCTAACAATGTCTGTCTTCTGGCCCCAGGTTTGTCATTCAGTGGTTACATATCTTCCTGGAGCTAAAATTGAACACTCAAGCCTACTAAAGTGGTACCCAGTACCCCTTAGCTCTGATGCCTTTCTTCCAAGCCCAGTACTATAATCCACCAGTTCTCATGTCTGTCTGACCACTCACTAAAGATGCTTCACATTCTGGTTGTGAAGTACCCTCCTGGACGTGAAAGCTTATGCTCCTGTCTACCAACATGAGACTCCATATCGCTAAGCTGCACTTCACTCCTTTCAAGTGCCTGGGCCTAAAAGACACCAGCTGTGTTGTCTGTCTACATTCTGTTACAAGGTGAGTCATGCCGTGGGAGGTAACTTTATGCCTGGAGCTGAAACTGAATGCTCCAGTCTACCAATAGAGGAGCTAAGGCCCCTTAGCTGAGGTGCCTTCCTAAGCCTGTGGCCCAGCAAATCACCATTTCTGATGTCTTTCCACTCACTCCAAGTGTGTCACACTTTGGGTAAAACCTGTCTCCCTGGAATCGAAACTACATGCTCCTGCCAACCAATGTGGTCCTCAGACCCCTGATCTGAGCCTCATTTATTTCAAGCCTCTGGGCCAAAATGTGGCCAGTTCTGACATCTGTCTGCCCTATGATCCCAGGTACACACTGTGTGTGAAACCTGACCTCCTGGAAGTGAAACCACATGCATCAGTCTACCCTTGTTGATCTGAGATGCCATTGCTGCAATAGCTTCCTTCTGTTGACTGCCCTCTGTGTTATGTTGTGAGTCAGACCTTCCCTCCTGGGCTGAAACTGCATGCTACAGTCTACCAATGTGTCACTTATTAGCTGTGCTGCCTTCGTACAAATCCCTGGGCCAGTATTTTATCAGTTCTGACATCTCTCTACCCTGTGATGCATGTGCATGTAACTGTAGGTGAGACCTGCTTGCCTGGAGCTGAAATTGTATGTACCAGCCAACCAATGTGAATGCTAAAATTCCTGACTTAGGCCACCATTCATTCAAGACCCTGGGCCAAAACTTCATTATTTCTGAATATGTTTGCCCATTGACTTGAGGTGTATCACGCCGTGGGTGGGACTTATTCTTCTCTAAAGTAAACTGCATGATCCAGCCATGAAAGGTGGGACTACAGCCTCTTAGCTGTGCCACCCTCTTTCCAAATCCCTAGCCACCAAATTACTAGTTCTGATGTCAGTTTACCTACTCAACATATGTACATCATGCTCTAGGACAGGTGGTCCTTCTCTCCTGGAAATGAAATATCATGGTTAGTCCTACCAATATAGGACTCCAGGCCCTTTAGATGCACTGCTATCCTTCCACTCCTCTGGCCCAGTAATTCTCCAGTTTTGACATCTGTCTACTCTAGGTGAGTCATGCTATATGTGGAACTTGCCCTGCTGACATGAGACAACATGCTTTACTACCAACTTAGGAAACCAGGCCCCTTAGCTATACCAACCTCCTTCCAAGGCCAGTCCAAAGTCACGAATCCTTAGGCCAGAGGTTACCAGTTCTGAAATTTCTCTGCCCTCTTGTCTCAAGTGCATAATGCTGTGATTAGGACATGCCCTCCTAGAGTTGAAAGTGCGTGTTTCAGCACACTATTGTGGAATCAAGTTCCCCTTAGCTGATTGGGTCCCAATGTGGGACCCAAGAAAACTTCATAGTGAAACTCTATCTAAGCCCCTGGGATAGAAAGTCACTAATTATAAAATGTTTCCACCCTCTGACATGAGGTGTGTCATGCTATATGTGGGGCCTGCTATACTAAAGCCAAAATGTATATTCTAGCCCAGGGGTCCTCAAACTTTTTAAATAGGGGGCCAGTTCACTGTCTTTCAGACTGTTGGAGGGCCAGATTATAGTAAAAACAAAAATTATGAACAAATTTCTATGCACACTGCATATATCTTATTTAGAAGTGAAGAAACAAAATGGGAATAAATACAATATGTGGCCCGCGGGCCGTAGTTTGAAGACCCCTGTTCTAACCAAACAATTTGAATCATTTTTTCCTTTTTGGGCCACACCATGTGATGCTCAGAGGTTACTCCTGGCTATGCCCTCAGAAATCTCTCCTGGCTCAGGGGACCATATGGGACGCCAGGGGATCAAACCAAAGTCCATCCTAGATTGGCCGTGCGCAAGACAAATGCTATGGCTCTGGCCCCAGCAATGTGAATTTTAAAAACTCTTAAGCGAAACACTATTCTTTCATGACCCTGAGCCAAAAAATAGCCAGTTCTTGATTCTAGTAATGTCATGCTATTTGTGGGATCTGCTACTCTAGAGCTGTACACTTTCCTTAAAAGCCTCTATGTCATAAATTCACCAGTTATGACATTTCTCTGATCCATAACCCAAGAAACATCATGGTGTGGGTGGGTCCTTCCTTCATTGAGTCGAAGCCACTATGCCACAATCCTTCCAAACCCCTGGACCAGAAATATATCAGTACTAATATCTGTAAACACTCTAACCAAAGGTGTGTCACATTGTAGGAAGACCTAACCTCAAAAGTTAAGAACTAAAGCTCAAGCTAATTAAAGTGTGACAACATCCCTCTTAGAAGTACCATCTCTTCCAAGCCCTGGGCTAAATGTCATGTTTTGTTGTCTGTCTGCCCTCTGCCCTCTGATGTGTAACAATGTGGATGTGCTCTGCTCTTCTGGAGAAGAAACTGCATTTCTCAACCTACCAATATGGAACTCCAGCCCTACAAAATTGGATCCCAGACTTCATTGCTATTCCACCTGACAAAAAACAAAAACAAAAACAAAAAAAACCCGCCAGGTCTGGCATCTTTCTACACTCAGGTGCATCATTATGTGGATGGGACCTGCCCTCCTGTAACTGAAACAGAATGTTCATAATATCAGTTTTGGATCCCAGATCCCATTGCTATGACATCCTCCTTCCAAGTTTGTGAAGTAAAGAAATCTCCAGTTGGTTCATCTGTCTCCCCTGTGAGTGCCAGTGCATTACTGTGTGTGTTAACTTCTTTACTGGAGCTGAAAATGCCTGCCCTAGCTAATCAACATGGGAACCCAGACCCTTCAGCTATAACACCTGTCTTCCAAGACCCAGGGACAGAAACTCATGAGTTTTGACTTGTGTCTGCCCCAGGAAGCCATGATCCTCACACCGTGGGTGGAACCTGCCCTCCTGTAGCTGAAACTGCATGCTTCAGCCTACAAGTGTGGGAAAATATATTTTATCTATATCTATTCATGTATAGGCAATTTTTTTCACTTCATTTTCCCTGATGGTTGCATAGTATTCTGTTTTATAGATGTACCACAGTTTCTTTAGCCACTCATCTGCTGTCAGGAACCTGGGTTGATTCCAGATTTTGTCTATTGTAAAAAGTGGTATTATAAACATAGGAGTGCAGAGGGCATTATTGTATTTTGTTTTGTTTTACTTTATTGTCTTAGCGTATATCCCTAGGAGTGGTATTGCTGGGTCATATTGGAGCTTAATGTGCAGTTTTTTAAGGAATATTCATATTGTTTTCCAGAAAGGCTGGACTAGATAGCATTCCCACCAGCAATAAGTGAGAGTTCCTTTCTCCCCACTTCCCCGCCAGCACTGATTGTTCTTGTTCTTTGTGATGTGTGCCAATCTCTGTGGCATGAGATGATAGTTGAGTGAAGTAAGTCAGAGGGAGAGAGATAAACACGGAATATAGTCTCACTCATCTGTGGTATTTAAGAAAAATAAAA
The DNA here is from genome assembly GCF_024139225.1 of Suncus etruscus. NCBI lineage: Eukaryota > Metazoa > Chordata > Mammalia > Eulipotyphla > Soricidae > Suncus > Suncus etruscus. Next base: position 52,583,797 of record NC_064868.1, on the reverse strand, counting down.
GACAGTATAGTAATAATACCCAGAGATGATAGAGATGAGGGCAGGAAGGACCAGGCCATGATATAAAATTTACCACAAAGAGTGGTAAGTGCAGTTAGAGAAAGAACTACATTAACAACTACCATGATAGAGAGAAATACAATGCCTGTCTTGAAGATAGGCTTGGGATGGGGGAGTCTGGGAATGGGTGGACATTGCTGGAGGGAAAGTTGCATTGATGAAGGGGGTGTACATTTTTGGCTGAAACCCAATTACGAACATGTTTGTAATCATGATGCTTAAATAAAGAAATTATTATTAAAAGAGATACCTTATCTGTGATTCTCTTCTAAGCTCTACAATCTGAAAATATTATGTTATGATATATGTCTGCCCTCTGACTTGGCATGCATCATGCTATGTGGGGGACCTGCCTTTTTGGAGTTGAAACTGGTTGCTCTTGTCTAACAACAGGGTACCCCATTTCCCTGAGCTGCTCTGTCATTCATCTAAGCAACTGGTTCTGAGAAGTGCCCTTCTTTTTTTGGGGGGGGGTCACACCCAGCGGTGCTCAGGGGTTACTCCTGGCTGTCTGCTCAGAAATAGCTCCTGGCAGGCACAGGGGACCATGTGGGACACCGGGATTCGAAACAATCACCTTTGGTCCTGGATCGGCTGCTTGCAAGGCAAACACCGCTGTGCTATCTCTCCGGGCCCAGAAGTGCCCTTCTGATCTGCCCTCTGACCTCGGGTTTGACACACCTGTGGCTTGGACCTACCCTTCTAGAGCTGAAACTTTGTGCTCTAGCCTTGGGATCCCCAGAAGCCTTGGCTATTCTGCACGTCTTCTGCTCCTGAGCAAGAAAGTAACCAGATATGACATCTATCTGTGTCATGACCCTAATGTGGTTATACCCTCCTGGAGCTGAAACATGTGGCTGTAGCTTAGCAACATGGGACCCTAGAAACCTTAGCTATCTTGCCCTCCTTCCAAACTCCTGGAACAGAAAATTCCAATAGCATTCCATTAAATGTGGTTCCTGCCCTCCTGAGCTGAATCTGCTTTCTCCATCCTACCAAGGTAGCAACACAGACCTCTTAACTGGGCTGCTTTATTTTTAATTTCTGGCACAGAAAGTGGTCAGTTCTCATATCAGTCTGTTCTCTCTCTGACCCCAAGTTTGTTACATGGTAGTTGGGACTGCCCTACTGGAGTTGAAACCTAAAGCTCCAGTCTAACAATGTGTGATACCAAACTCTAAATGTGCTGCCCATCTTCTAAGCTCCTATGCCAGAGGGTCATTAGTTCTTATGTTGGTCTGCCCTATGACCCAATTTTGTCACTTTGTGGGACTACAGCCCTCCTGGAGCTGAAAATGAATGTTCCATACAACCAATACCGGACTCCAGAACACTTAGCTTCACTTCATCCCTTCCAAGTTCTTGTGCCAGAAAATCAGCAGTTCTGACATCTGTATGCACAATTACTTCAGGTGCATAACACTATGCATCGACTTTCCCTCTTGAAGCTGAGACTGCATCTTCCAACCCACAAATATGGGATTCAGACCCGTTATCTCCGTTTCCCTTCTAAGACACTGGGTTAGAATGTCACTGGTTCTGACACCTGTTTTCCTTTGACTCTATGTGCATCATGCTGTATGTGGGAACTCTTTTCTACGATCTAAAACTGGATGCTCTAGCCTACCACTATGAGACCCAGACCCCTTTCTTGTGCAGCCCAGATTACAAATTCCTGGAAAAGAAATGTCCAGTTCTGTCTTCAGTATGCCCACTCACCGTAGGTGCATCATGTTGTGGGTAAAACCTGCCATCCTGCAGTTGATATTTAATGCTCCAGCCAACAGAAGAGAGAACTCAGAACCCTCTCTCTTACCATATTTTCTTCCAAGCCTCTGGGCACAAAAGTTGCCAGTTCTAAAGTGTTTCTGACTGCAGGTGCATCATTGATTCTCTGTGTTGGACTGCACTTTTGGAGCTAAAACTGCATGCTCCAGCAAAGCAATGTGGGACCCTATATCCCCTGACTGTGACACTTTCATCCAAAGCACTGGACCAAAAGGTCACAAGTTCAGACATCTGTCTGACCCAGAACCACAGAACTGTCCATCTGTGGTTAGGTTCTACCCTTTTGGACCTGAAACCTCATGCTTCAGCCTACATCTTAGCTGTGCCACCCATTTTTCAAGCCCCTGAGCCAAAAAGAGGTCAATCCTGACATTTTGTGCCCTCTAATTCCTGAGTGTCACATGGAATGTGTGGCATGCCCTCCTGGAGCTGAAACATAAAGCTCCAGCCTAATAATTTGGGACACCAGACCTCTTAGCTGCACTACCCTCCTTAAAGCCCCTAGGCCAAAAAGTGGTCTGGACTCTGACCCCAGGTTCATCAACACTGTACATGGAGTTGAAGTTTAAGGCTTTAGCCTTCAGACATAGGACAATATGTCTCTTAGTTACAAAATCTTGAATAAAAATTTGACAGTTATCTTTCTTTGTCTGCACTCTGATTCCAGATTTGTTATGCTCTGGATCGGACCTGCTCTTCTGCATCTCAAACAAAATGCTTCATTCTACCAACATGGAATGGTAGATACCTTAGCTGTGCCACCATCCTTCCAAGCTCCTGGTACTAAAAGTCACCAGTTCAGATGTCTGCATTGACCCCAGATGCTCCATGCTGTGTGTGGGATCTGCCCTCCTGGAGCTAAATCACATGCTTCTGTTTACCTACATTAGATCTCAGACAGGATTGCAGCACTGCCCTCCTTACAAGTTCCTGGAGAAAAAAAGCCTTCAATTCTGTAATCTTTCTCCCTTACGACTACTGATGAGTCATCCTGTACGTGTGAACTTTCCTACTGAAGCTGAAACTCCAAGATTCAGCCTTCCAGCTGAATCTAGGGGATCTCCAGATTTCTTAGTTTCCCTGCAAATTTTCCAAATCACTAGCTCAAAGTCTCAGCTGTTCTGATGTCTATCTGCCCTGTGAGACCAGGTGCATAACATTGTGTATGGAACATAACCTGTAGTTAAAACTGTAGTCTCAAGCCTACAAATGTAGAATTCAGACCCCTGAGTTGTGCTACACTTCTTCTAATATATGCCCTTCAACCCCTGGGAAGAAACTAATCAGTTAGGATATTTGTCTGCCCTCTGACATGACATGCATCATGCTGAGTATGGAACCTACCATTTTGGAGCTGAACTGAGTGCTGTAGTTTACCAGCATGTGTCCTTAGATATTTTAGCTGTGGTGTCATTGTTCTAAGCCCATGGACCAGAAAATCACCATGTACCCTTTGATCTCAGGTGTGTCACATTGTGGCTTCAATCTGCCCTCATGGAACTAAAACACATGCTCCAGCCTACCAACATGGGTCCCCTGACTCCTTGACTGCACCACCCTCCTTCTAAGCCCCTGAGCAAGAAATTGCCAGTTCTGACATCTCTTTGCCACATGACCCTAAGTGCATCATGCTGTATGTAGGTCCTGCCCTCCTGAAGCTGAAATATGTGGCTCTGACCTATCAATATGGACCACAGAACCCTTAGCTATGCTCCCTATTTCTGATGTGTCTGCTCAGTAACCCAAAGAACAACATACTTTTCTAGATGCAAAAGTGCTTTCTCCAGCCTATCAAGGTGGGAGCCAGGACTTCTTAGCTGTGTCACCTTTTTTATAGTATCTTGGACAGAAAGAGGTCAGTTCTACTTCCTTCTGCCATTTGGTTCCAGGGTCACCAGATCCCTTAGTTGCATCTCCCTCCTAAATACCTCTTCCAGAGAGTAGCCAGTCCTGAAGTTGGCCTGTCTTCTGACCCAGGTTCATCGCACTCTGGAGGTGCAGCCCCTCTGGAGCGAAAACCACTTGGTCCATTCTACCAATCTTTGACCCTAGACCATTCAAGCCACTGAGCCAGAAAGTCACCAGTTCTGAAGTCTATCAGTACTTGAACCGCAGGTTGATGATTGTTTGTGGGACCAGCTCTCCTGGAGTTAAAATCTGAATGGTCCAGCGTACCAATGTGGGATAATTGAACCATTCTTCTTAAAAAGTGACTGGAAAAAATGACTGGACAGAAAATCACCAGTTCTGATGTCTGTCTGTACCCTAACCCCAGGAGCTTCATGCTGTGGGTTTTGTCCTGCTTTCCTGGATCTTAAACAGTTACATTAGTCTGCCAATATGGGACTCTAGCCCTCTTAAATATGGTGCCCTCCTTCCAGATTTCTGGCCCTGAAAGAGGCCAGTACTGATATTTGTCTGCTCTCTGAGTCCTCTGCGTCATGTGGTGTCTACCCTCCTGGAGCTAAAACCTAATACTCCAGCCAGTTAACGTTGAACACCAGACTCCTTAGCTGCGACTTCCTTTTCCAAAGCATTTAGACTAGAAACTCATGAGTTGTGATGATTCTATGCTATGTGAGGCCAGGTACATCACACTATAGGTGAAAAAATACCCTTCTGAGCTGAACCTGCATGATACAGCCTATGAAGGTGGGATCCAGACCCCTTAGCTGTGTTGCTCTTTTTATAAGCCCCTGAGTCTGAAACACCATTATGACATTTATGACCTCTGATTTTTAGTATGATATGCTGTGTGGAACCTGCAATTTTTTTTGTTAAGCCTACAGCACCCGGTATTCCCAGGCAGTCTCCCATCCAAGTACTAACCAGGTTTAGCTTCCGAGGTCAGATGAGTTCGGGCACGTTCAGGGTGGTATGGCCATAGACAGAACTTGGAGCTAAAACAGAATTCTCTAGCCTACCAACATCGTATCCCAACACCCTTAACTGTACCATCTTCCTTCCAAAACCCTGAGTCCACAGTTCTGTACCACCCAAAGAATATCACATTGTGTGTGGTTTCTTCCCTCCTGAAGTTGAAAACACTTTCTCCAGCCTACCAACTTGAAACTCAACGTATGCCAGCCTCCTCTTATGCCCTCATCCTATGATCTCCTCCTGTGTCTCTGAGCTAAAAGTAGTCAGTCTGCCTTTGATCACAGATGCATCTCACTGTGTGAGTTTCTGCCCTCTTGGAGCAGAAACAAATGGCTGTATCCCACCAAATGGACCCAGACCCCTTAGCTGTTCTATCCTCCTTACAAGGCCCTGGAACAGAACATTTCTAGTTTTGACATCAGTATGCCACTCACACCAGATACATCAATTTCTGCATGGGGCCTGCCATCCTGGAAATAATACTTAATATTCTAGCCATCAAAAGTAGGACCTCAGAATCTTCATGTTTATTGAATTTCTCCCAAACTCCTGAGCCCCAAAGTTGCCAATTCTGAAGTGTGTAGAATGTCATGCTGTTTGTGAGACCTGCTATTCTAGAGCTATGCTTTAGCCAAGCAATATGAGACCACAGACCTCTTAACTATGCTGTCCTCTTTCTACATCCCTGGGCCAGAAAGTCACCAGTTCTGATATCTGCTTGCTCCCTAATCCCAGGAATGTATGCTGTGTGTGAGTACTTCCTTCCGAGACTTGGATCCCAAAACTCTTAGCTGTACCACCCTTCTTCCAATCACCTTAGAATAAAACAGGTCAGTTCTGACATCTGTCTGTACTCTGACAACAAGGGTATCACACTGTGGAGAGGGACCTGCACTCCTAGAATTGAAAATAAGCTACAGCTTACCAATGTGGGACAACATTGCTCTTAAGCATAACACTCTCCTTACAAATCTTTTGGCCTAAAATGTAGCCCTCCTTGTTGTCTGTCTGTCATCTGACTCCAGGTACCTCATGCTGTGGATGGAACCTGCCTTACTGGAGCTGAAACTATATTCTGCAGCCTAGGGGATCCCTGACCCCACTGCTACATTGCACTGCTTCCAAGTCCCTGGCAAAAAAGGTTGCCATTTCTGCTATCTAATCAGAGGTATTTCATGCTGTGGGTGTGACCTGCCCTCCTGTGGCAGGATCTGAAACCACATGCTCCTGACTGCCTGCATTTAATTCCAGACCCCATTGTTTTGAAGATCTTTTTACAGATCCTTGGATAAAAAGTCACTGGCTCCATCATCTATTCCCCCTCAAACTCCCAGTTCGCCATCCTGGTTGTGTGAACTTTCCTAATGGAGCTGAAACTGGATGCTCCAGCCTCCCAACATAGGAACTCAGAACCCTTAGCTATGACACCATTCTTTAAAGCCTCTTAGGCTAGGAAATCATGAGTTCTAATGTCTATCTTCTCTCTATGTCCATACACATCACACTGTGGGTGGAACCTGTTCACCTGTATCTGAAACTGCGTGTTTCATTTTACAAATGTGGAACTGAGACAACTTAGCTGAGCCATCCTTCTTCTAAGTTCCTGGAATAAAATTTGTCAGTTATAACATCTGTCTGCCCTCTGCCCTGACATAGTCATGCTGCGTGGGGGACCTGCAATCCTTAATTTTAATGTGCTGAGAACTGAACATAAGCCTGTAGCTTGTAAGCAAGCGCTTAACCCCTGTACTATCTCTTGGGTCCTATGAAAGTATTTCTTTTTTATAATAAATTTTATTTTGACCAAAGTGGATTACAAATCATTCACAGTAAAATTTTAGGTACATAGTGACATTGAATCAGGGACATTCTCACCACCAATGTTGTCCTCCTTCTCCCCCCATTCCCAGCATGCATCCCATATCCTCCTCCTTTGCTCCCCGGGCTGCTAGTATAAGTGGTCGCCTCTGTGTCAAGCTTGTTGTAGATTGGGTATCAATCCTGTTCTCATTGGCTTTGGATTTGGTACCTAAGTCTGATCATTTCTTATTTCTACTCAATGTTCATACAACTGTTTGGCCTTGGTAACCTCCATTATTCCCCCCTTAGTTTGTGGGGCAGGAAAGGATGGTTCAAGTTATATGGTTCTGTTTGAAGGAAAGATGAAAAAAGAAAAGAAAAGAAAAGAAATGGGGGAGGACAAAAATCAAACAAGCAAAAAATGGGAGGAGTTCTTCTTGAGGCTATAAATATCTGTTTAAGAGAAAAAGGAAGAAAAACATAGCAACAATACTAAGAAATCAAACTAAAAACCTGAAAGGCACCACAGCAATAAATACAACAACCAAACAATAATCCTGGTCCCAAAATAAAAACAAAACAGAGCTCAAAAACATAAATCAAAACAAAGCAAAACAAAAACAACAATAGTAATAAAATTAATTTGTGCTTTTTTTCACAGGTATAGTAAATATTGTGGAGATTAGAAAGGGAATTCCCTTGGCCTCAGAGATACAGGGCTTCTCCGCCCTTGAAGTATACTATCATGTGCATAACTCCAGGTTCCGTACCTATTCATTAACTTTCCCCTAGGTCCTTTTGTGGTGTCTGAAAACTATCCACTTAGTCTTGGATGAGGAGATCAGGCCTCTGTAATTAGAGGTCTTGGTATTTACACAGGTCATAGGATGGAGCCTAGGATGGAGTCTTTCCTTATGGTTGTAGAAGTTCTGTTCCATCACTGTTGTTTTAACCAGTCTTCTATATTTGGTGGTCTTGGTTTTTGCATGGATCCTAGGTCTAAGCATAAAATGGAATATTGCATTATGTTTTCAGAAGTTCTGCTTGATTGCAGCTGTCAGAGTCAGACCTCTAGAATTAGAGATCTTGGTTGTTGTACAGACCATAGGCCAAATCCTAGAGTAGGGACTTTTATTGGTCCCAGGATAAGTTCTGCCCAGTCATGTTTGTCACAGTCAGTCTCTGTAGTTAGTGATCTTGGCTTTTTTACAGATCAAAGTATGACATGTCTTCTGGTTTCATCTTATGACGGTGAGGTAAGACAACCTGTTCTTAGATTAAGTTGTTTCCATTTCCTCATTGTCAGGATGTCAAATCAAATCTGGCGCATGTTGGTGTCAGAGCAGTATTAAGAATGTCCCAAAGGGAGTTTTGTTCCTGGAGCTGATGCAGAGAACTATGTTGGTTCTAAGTCTGAGATCTAGAGTTTGGATTTGAACAGTTGCTGTCTAATCATATGGAGTCTAATTAGGAACCACATGGCATATGTTCAAGATGGAAGGTGCCCCTGTACTGTAAAATGTATGAGATCTTATCCCTAGTAGATAAGAGCTTGTTTCTATATGTAAAATTTCCCCCTTTTTAGTATGCCTGTAAAAAAGGAATTGGTGCTATATTATATTGCTGGTGCATTTGGGGTGTGAGAGTGTCAGGCACCATCATCTCTGTGCCCTGGTTCTTTTATCCTTTTATCTTTTGCCCTGAGCTTTTATTCCAGGCAAGACTATTTCTTGTAGGTTTTTGTACCAAGCAGAACCAAAAAAGGTGGAGTTAAGGAAGAGAAGAAAACAAAACCAGGACAAAAACATATATATAATAACATGGGCACATTTTCATCACACACCATGGTCTTGTTGAATTTGAGAAGTGCTTTGTGGCAGAAAGGACATGGGTAGAGTTTTTGCATTGTGGGTCCTTCTGGAGTTCAGTCTGATATCAAGCAGCAGTCTACATTTGGGGGGGGTGAGATGGAGGGCCACAGGGCATGAGTCAGCAGGAGTATTGGTTGTAGTTTCTTGCCAGGGGACGTGATGTAGGGCTGAGTGGGTGTCCATTCTCTTGGGAACTGGGTGATGGCTTCTTGGGGCAAGAGGTCGGTCTTGATACCTAAAGGCTTAAGAACTGAGGGTAAATAGCAATAATTATTTGGCTTATTGGCTTGAGATTGGGGGTGAAGGAATAGTAGGATTTCTGAAAGCGGGAGCAGTAGGAGTATATAGGAAGGGCTATATACACTATAGGCATGAATTGTTTACAATTTAGGTTTGGCTCTCATAGAGAAGACCTCTCTCTATGTATTCATGCCCACATAAAGACATACATTAGTGATCTATTCTTAAGGTGTTGTTAGAGGTCTGACACTAACAGGTGGGTCTGAGCTCTTAGGGACTGATTGAATTAAGGTAAATTATAATCTTAAGTATAGCTTAAGAAAGAGAGGAAGGGAGAGCAAAAGATAAGAGAAAGTAAACAGAAAAATAGGTAAACATAGTAAAAGTAAATTAAAGAAAAGCTAATAAATCAAATAAAAGAGATTGGGTCGGTTTGTCAAGTTGGAAGATTTTCCCAGTTTCTAGGCATTTCATCAGTGATGGGATTGGGCCCTGCTAAATGAGGATTTCAGGGTTAGATAATGGCTGGAACAGTTTAGGATACACATAGGTTTTGCGTTTTGAGTACTAAACAATGTGTTAATGAAGCCTACCTATGTAGACTGGTACACTATATAGTATTGTCTGCTGGATCTTCTGTATTGAAGTTCCTTTTCTAAAGAGAAACTAGCAGTGTGGGTTTAATTTGACATAGATTGAATTGACGATGATGAAGAAGAGGAAGAAGAAGAGAGGAGACAATGAAAGAAGTAGAAATAAGAGAGAGAGGAAGAGAGAGAGCGGAGATGTTAATTTTCTCAAACCTGTTTGATGAGTAGGTCCTGTCCTGTAATATAATTCTGTAGTTCGCAGTTGACTGTTTCAGTGATCTGAATGACCATATGCTTCAGATCCTAATAGAGGACATAAACCAGAGAAAAAAAGGGTATATTGGAGTGTTTTATCAAGACATTTTCACAAAGCAAACAGAATATGGTATCAGGTATGACTGAACACTGAGGTGTCAAAATTAGGGTGTTCGCACTTTGTTGGTTTTTTGTTTGTTTTTTGTGGGTTTTTTTATATTTTTTTAAATTTTTTCTCTTTATTTGAATATCTTGATAACATAAATGATTGTGATTAGGTTTCAGTCATGTAAAGAACACCCCCCTTCACCAGTGCAACATTCCTGCCACCAATGTCCCAAATCTTCCTCCATCTCACCCCACCCCCACCTGTACTCCAAACAGGCTTTCCAGTTCCCTCATTCATTCAATTGATTATGGTAGTTCACAGTGTAGTTATTTCTATAATTGCACTCACCACTCTTTATGGTGAGCTTCATGGAGTGAGCTGGTGTTGCAGCCCTCCTCTCATTGTCTCTGAGGATTCTTACAAAAATGACTTTTATTTTTCTTAAAACCCATAGATGAGTGAGACTATTCTGCGTCTCTCTCTCTCCTTCTGACTTATTTCACTGAGCATGATAGATTTCATGTACATCCATGTATAGAAAAATTTCATGACTTCATCTCTCCTGACGGCTGCATACTATTCCATTGTGTATGGTACCACAGTTTCTTTAGCTATTCGTCTGTTGAAGGGCATCTTCGTTGTTTCCAAAGCCTGGCTATTGTGAATAGTGCTGCAATAAATATAGGTGTGAGGAAGGGGTTTTTGTATTGTATTCTTGTGTTCCTAGGGTATATCCCTAGGAGTGGAATAGCTGGGTCGAATGGGAGCTCAATTTCCAGATTTTGAAGGAACCTCCATATCGCTTTCCATAGAGGCTGTACTAGAAGACATTCCCACCAGCAGTGGATAAGAGTTCCTTTCTCTCCACATCCCCGCCAGCACTGATTGTTCTCATTTTTTGTGATGTGCACCAATTTCTGTGGTGTGAGGTGGTATCTCATCATTGTTTTGATTTGCATCTCCCTGATGATTAGTGACAAGGAGCATTTTTTTCATGTGTCTTTTGGCCATTTGTATTTCTTTTATATCAAAGTGTCTGTTCATTTCTTCTCCCCATTTTTCGATGGGATTAGATGATTTTTTCTTGTAAAGTTCTGTCAGTGCCCTGTATATTTTGGATATTAGCCCCTTATCTGAAGGATGTTGGGTGAATAGTTTCTTCCACTCAGTGGGTGACACTTGTATTCTGGGCACTATTTCTTTTGAGGTGCAGAAGTTTCTCAGTTTAATGTATTCCCATCTGTTAATCTCTGCTTCCACATGTTTGAAAAGTGCAGTTTCTTCCTTCAAGATACCTTTAGTCTCAATGTCATGGAGTGTTTTACCGATGTGTTGTTCTATATACCTTATGGTATCCGGTCTGATATCAAGGTCTTTAATCCATTTGGATTTTACCTTCGTACATGATGTTAACTGGGGGTCTATGTTCGCTTTTTTGCAAGTGGCTAACCACTTCTGCCAGCACCACTTGTTGAGGAGATATTCCCTGCTCCACTTAGGATTTCTTGCTCCATTGTCAAAAATTAGGTAATTGTATGCCTGAGGAATATTCTCTGAGAACTCAAGCCTATTCCACTGATCTGAGGGTCTGTTTTTATTCCAATATCATGCTGTTTTGATAACTATTGCTTTGTAGTACAGTTTAAAATTGGGGAAAGTTATGCCTCCCATTTTCCTTTTCCCTAGGAGTGCTTTAGCTATTCGAGGGTGTTTATTGTTCCAGATGAACTTCATAAGTGTTTGATCCACTTATTTGAAGAATGTCATGGGTATTTTTAAGGGGATCACATTAAATCTGTACAATGCTTTGGGGAGTATTGTCATTTAAATGATCTTAATCCTGCCAAACCATGAGCAGGGTGTTTCCATTTCCGTGTGTCCTCTCTTATTTCTTGGAGCAGGGCTTTATAGTTTTCTTTGTATAGGTCCTTCACGTCTTTGATCAAGTTGACTCCAAGATATTTGAGTTTGTGTGGCACTATTGTGAATGGGATTGCTTTCCTGACTTCCATCTCTTCCCTATTATTATTGGTGTATAAAAAGGCCATTGATTTCTGTAGGTTGATTTTGTAGCCTGCCGCATTGCTATATGAATCTATTGTTTCTAGAAGCTTTTTGGTAGAGTCTTTAGGGTTTTCTAAGTAGAGTATCATGTCATCTGCAAATAATAAGAGCTTGACTTCTTCCTTTCCTATCTGGATTCCCTTGATATCTTTTTCTTGCCTGATCGCTATAGCAAGAACTTCCAGTACTATGTTGAAGAGGAGTGGTGAGAGCGAACAGCCTTGTCTTGTACCAGAATTTAGAGGAAAGGCTTTTAGTTTTTCTCCATTGAGGATAATATTTGCCATTGGCTTGTGGTAGATGGCTTCAACTAGATTGAGAAAGGTTCCTTCCATTCCCATCTTGCTGAGAGTTTTGATCAAGAATGGGTGTTGGACCTTATCTAATGCTTTCTCTGCATCTATTTATATGATCATGTGATTTTTATTTTTCTTGTTGTTGATGTTGTGTATGATGTTAATAGATTTACGGATGTTAAACCATCCTTGCATTCCTGGGATGAAACCTACTTGGTCGTAGTGTATGATCTTCTTGATGATGCATTGGATCCTATTTGCCAGGATTTTGTTGAAGATCTTTGCATCAGCATTCATCAGGGATATTGGTCTGTAATTTTCTTTTTTGGCAGCGTCTCTGTCTGCTTTTGGTATTAAGGTAATGTTGGCTTCATAAAAGCTGTTTGGGAGTGTTCCCGTTTTTTCAATTTCATGGAAGAGCTTGGCTAGGATTGGTAGTAGCTCCTCTTGAAAGATTTGAAAAACTTCATTAGGAAAACCATCTGGGCCTGGGCTTTTCTTTTTGGGCAGATGTTTGATTACAGTTTCAATTTTCTCAGTAGTGATGGGGGTGTTTAGATATGCTACATCCTCCTTACTTAAATGTGGAAGGTTATAAGTGTCCAAGAATTTTTCCATTTCTTATAGGTTCTCATGTTTTGTGGCATAAAGTTTCTCAAAGTAGTCTCTGATTACCCTTTGTATCTCTGGAATTTCTGTCGTGATCTCCCGCTTTTCATTTCTAATACGGGTTATCAGATTTCTGTCTCTCTCTTTCTTTGTGAGTTTTGCCAATGCTCTATCAATCTTCTTTATTTTTTCAAATAACCAGCTTCTGCTTTCGTTGATCTTTCGGATTGCTTTTTGGTTTTCCACTTCATTGAGTTCTGCTTTCAGCTTTGTTATTTCCTTCTGTCTTCCTATTTTTGGTTCCTTTTGTTGGTCATTTTTTTAATTTTTTAAGCTGCACCATTAAGTTATTCAGGTATGCTCCTTCCTTCCTGATGTGTGCTTGTAGAGCTATAAATTTTCCTCTCAGGACTGCTTTTGCTGTTTCCCATAGATTCTGGCAGTTTGTGTCTTCATTATCATTTGTTTCCAGGAAAGTTTTGATTTCCTTTATGATTTCATCTCGGACCCACTGGTTTTTCAGTAGCAGGGTGTTTAATTTCCAATTGTTAAAGTTTTTCTTCTGTGTGGCTTTGTAGTTCACATCTAATTTCAGATCCTTGTGGTCAGCAAAGGTAGCCTGCAAGATTTCTATCCTCTTGATTTTATGGAGATATGTTTTATGTGTCGGCATGTAGTCTATTCTGGAGAATGACCCATGTACATTAGAAAAGAATGTGTATCCAGGTTTTTTGGGATGGTGTTCCTGTATATATCTACTAGTCCTCTTTCTTCCATAACTCTTTTCAGGGCTAGTATGTTTTTGTTGGGTTTCAGTCTGGTTGACCTATCAAGTGTTGATAGGGCCATGTTGAAGTCTCCCACAATGATTGTGTTATTATTGATTTCTTCTTTCAGATTTGTCAGTAATTGTATTAGATAATTTGCTGGTCTCTCATTGGGTGCATATATGTTTAATAATCTGATTTCTTTCTGTTGCACATATCCCTTGATTAGTACATAGTGTCCATCTTTGTCCCTTACCACTTTTCTGAGTATAAAGTTGGTGTCATCAGATATTAATATGGCCACCCCAGCTTTTTTGAGGGTGTTGTTTGCTTGGATAATTTTCTTCCAACCTTTGATTTTGAGTCTATGTTTGTTCTGACTATTCATATGTGTTTCTTGTAGGCAGCAGAAGGTTGGATTCATCTTTTTGACCCATTTTGCCACTCTATGTCTTTTAATTTGTGAATTTAGTCCATTGGCATTGAGGGAGATGATTGTCATAGGTTTTAATGTCATCTTTGTAGATAAGTTTGCTGTGTTTATTGGTCTGTCTTGTCTTAGAGTATACCTGTCAGTTTTTCCTTTAAGGCTGGTTTATCATCTGTGAAGTTTCTGAGATGTTGTTTATCCATGAAGCTGTGTATTCTTCCTCCAAACCTGAACATGTGTCGGGCTGGGTGCAGTATTCTTGGTGAGGCATTCATTTTATTCAGTCTTGTCACAATATCCCACCACTGTCTTCTGGCCTTGAGAGTTTCTTGTTACATGTCTGCTGTAAGTCTTAGGGATGCTCCTTTGAATGTAATTTCCCTTTTTGATATTGCTGCTTTCAGTATTCTATCCCTATCTATGGGATTTGTCATTGTAACGAGGATATGTCTTGGGGTGTTTTTCTTTGGGTCTCTTTTAGCTGGAACTCTTCGGGCATGCAGGATTTGATTGCATGCAGTCTTTGACTCTGGGAGTATCTCTTTGATGATGTCTTTGACAGTTGATTCTTCCTGGAGATTTCCTTCCTGGGTTTCTGAGACTCCAATTATTCTTATGCTGTTTCTGTTGAGTTTATCAGACTTCTATTTTCATCTGTTCACATGCCTTGAGTACTTTTTCCATTGCCTGTTTGTTTGTCTTAAGGTTTTTTTTCCAATTTCTTCTGTTGTGCTGAGCTTTTCTGCATCTCATCTTCCAGTACTCTGATTCTCTCCTCAGCTGCTGATATCCTGTTGGCGAGGCTATTCATTGTGGTTTTCAGTTGAGCAACCGTATTTTTCAGATCTGTTATTTCAGTTTGGAGTTTTCTGATTTATGTCTTTGTGTTCTCTTCAGATCGATCTATGCTCTTTTTGAGTTCTACGAACATACTCCATATTTCTATTCTAAATTCCTTATCTGAAAGGTTAATCAGGTGGTTGGAATTTCTTAGGTCAACCGAGCTTTTGTCTTCATTCTCTATGGATGGTGTTTGCCTGCGAGGTTTCCCCATTGTCACGCTTGTATTGTGGTTTTTCCTGCGCGTTGTGGTGGGTTCATTAATTAGAAAGAGTGTGTGGCTGCAAAGCGAAGTGAAGCAGCTGAGCTCTTCTGCTGCCTCTAGTTGACAGTCCTCAGAGTGAACAAAGGCACAGCAGGGCAGAGCCATCTTACAGCCCCAGAATATAGGCACTCACAAGCTTCAAAATGCAGTTTTTGGGGGTTGTGCTCCCTAGGCCCCTGAGGAAACCTTCAGGAATTCAGAAGCACAGTTTCAGGCAGACAGAGATAGGAGTTTCCTGAAGTTCTCAGAGTGAACAAAGGCACAGCAGGGCAGAGTGATCCCGCAGCCCCAGAATGTAGGCACTCACCAGCTTCAAAAGGCAGTTTTTTTGGGGTGCGCTCCCTAGGCCCCTGAGGAAACCTTCGGGGATTCAGAAGCACAGTTTCAGGCAGACAGATAGGAGTTTCCCCTGAAGTCCTCAGAGTGAACAAAGGCACGGCAGGACAGTGCGATCTGGCAGCCCCAGAATGATGTTCGCCCTTTGTATCCCAAAATCCCTGTGGACAGAGAAGCTGAGAGGTTATTTTATATCTAGTAAGATTAACACACTAAAGCATATCATTAGGAATAGCTGCTGCTGGAGTCACTGGCTTTCAATCATATTCTTCACCTGTATCTGTGTATAAGCTCCCTAAGTCATTATTATAGGCCTTTGTAGTAAGATGCTGATTACAGACCTGTTCACTCTAAACAGTTGTTTCCATTGTAGTTGGTTTCTCTATGGTATAATGGGTAGTCAAGGCTTTGTGTTATTCTTCTTCCACTTGTTTTGAACACTTCTCCCCAGTAAATGCTGACAACTACAGTGCTTGGAGTTTCTACCCTATTAGGCCATTGTAATATGGTGTATAATATAAGTGCCTAAGATAAGTGCTATCATTCTGTATTTATCCTTCTTCATCTGGCATACTTAGTTTAACATAAAGTTTTGTAGATCCATCCATGCTCTGCAGAATCCATAATTGTGTCATTTCTAACTGCTATGTATTATTTCATTGTATATAGATACCATATCTTCATGATCCAATCATCTGTAATTGGGCATCGAGGTTGGTTCCAGATCTTGGCTATTGTGCTGAGTGCTGCAATAAATAATGGAGTGCAAATGTACTTTGGTATGAATATTCTTCCATCTTTTTTCTATTTATTTATTTTTATTTTTTATTTTATTTTTTTCTTCTTTATTTGAACATCTTGATTACATAAATGATTGTGATTAGGTTTCAGTCATGTAAAGAACACCCCCTTCACCAGTGCAACATTCCCACCACCAATGTCCCAATCTCCCTCCATCCCACCCCACCCCCACCTGTACTTCAGACAGGCTTTCCAGTTCCCTCATTCATTCACTTGATTATGGTAGTTCTCTGTGTAATTATTTCTGTAGCTGTACTCACCACTCTTTGTGGTGAGCTCCATGGAGTGAGCTGGTGTTCCAGCCCTACTCTCATTCTCTGAGGATTGTTACAAAAATGACTTTTATTTTTTCTTAAAACCCATAGATGAGTGACACTATTTTGCGTCTCTCTCCCCCTCTGACTTATTTCACTGAGCATGATAGATTCCATGTACATTCATGTATAGAAAAATTTCATGACTTCATCTATCCTGACGGCTGCATAATATTTTATTGTGTATGTGTACCACATATACATCTTCGTTGTTTCCAGAGCCTGGCTATTGTGAATAGTGCTGCAATAAATATAGGTGTGAGGAAGGGGTTTTTGTATTGTATTCCTGTGTTCTTAGGGTATATCCCTAGGAGTGGAATAGCTGGGTCGAATGGGAGCTCAATTTCCAAATTTTGAAGGAATCTCCATATCGCTTTTCATAGAAGCTGTACTAGGCGGCATTCCCACCAGCAGTGGATAAGAGTTCCTTTCTCTCCACATCCCCGCCAGCACTGATTGTTCTCATTCTTTGTGATTTGCACCAATTTCTGCGGTGTGAGGTGGTATCTCATCGTTGTTTTGATTTGCATCTCCCTAATGATTAGTGACGAGGAGCATTTTTTCATGTGCCTTTTGACCATTTCTATTTCTTTTTTATCAAAGTGTCTGTTCATTTCTTCTCCCCATTTTTCGATGGGATTAGATGTTTTTTTCTTGTAAAGTTCTGTCAGTGCCCTGTATATTTTGGATATTAGCCCCTTATCTGAAGGGTGTTGGGTGAATAGTTTCTCCCACTCAGTGGGTGACTCTTGTATTCTGGGCACTATTTCTTTTGAGGTGCAGAAGCTTCTCCGTTTAATGTATTCCCATCTGTTAATCTCTGCTTCCAATTGTTTGGAAACTGCAGTTTCCTCTTTGAAGATGCCTTTAGTCTCAATGTCATGGAGTGTTTTACCGATGTGTTGTTCTATATACCTTATGGTATCCGGTCTGATATCAAGGTCTTTAATCCATTTGGATTTTACCTTCGTACATGATGTTAACTGGGGGTCTATGTTCGCTTTTTTGCAAGTGGCTAACCAGTTCTGCCAGCACCACTTGTTGAAGAGATTTTCCCTGCTCCACTTAGGATTTCTTGCTCCTTTGTCAAAAATTAGGTAATTGTATATCTGGGGAACATTCTCTGAGAACTCAAGCCTATTCCACTGATCTGAGGGTCTGTCTTTATTCCAATACCATGCTGTTTTGATAACTATTGCTTTGTAGTACAGTTTAAAGTTGGGGAAAGTAATGCCTCCCACTTTCCTTTTCCCTAGGAGTGCTTTAGCTATTCTAGGGTGTTTTTTGTTCCAGATGAACTTCATAAGTGTTTGATCCACTTCTTTGAAGAATGTCATGGGTATTTTTAAGGGGATCACATTAAATCTGTATAATGCTTTGGGGAGTATTTCCATTTTAATGATGTTAATTCTGCCAATCCATGAGCAGGGTATGTGTTTCCATTTCTGTGTATCCTCTCTTATTTCTTGGAGCAGGGCTTTATAGTTTTATTTGTATAGGTCCTTCACGTCTTTTTTTATTAATTTTTTTATTTTTAATTATGAGAACAAAGATGCAAAGAAAGAGAACAAGGTAAAGTTGCAGTGGAAGGACAATCAGCCATAACATAATTCTCAGAAGTCCCCTTGCTGATATCTTAACTTTGAACTTTCAGCCAAAGAACATTAAGATAAGTAAAACAGAATCCATGTACAATTACTTTGTCCCTCAAGTCCCCAGATTGTAACACATTATAATATTTCTTAACAGCACACAAGGCAATCTAAAGCCATAAAAGTTACGTAACTCCTTAAACATTAGATGCATAGTATTTTTTAATATAATTTTTATTTTGATCATAGTGGCTTACATATTGTTGACAATATTTTAGGTAAATATTTACATAAAATCAGGGGGGATTCCTATCACCAAATTGTCCTCCCTACACCTCCATTTTTGTCCTATCTCCCATATCCTCTTCCCTCACCCCCAGGGCTGCTAGAATATGTGGTCCCCTATGTTCCTATCCTACTACATAGTAGTCTTGCACCTGTTTGGTTTTGGTGCCTCTCTTATTTCCCCCTATAATTAAGAGGCAGGACTAGCTGGTTCAATTTGCGTGGTTTTGTTTGAAGAAGAGAAAAGTAAGAAACTTGGGTAAAAGTCTAATATTCCGAAAGTGGGCGGAATCCTTCTAGAGGCTCTCATCATCGATTTGAGAGATGAAGGAGAAAAAGAAGATGAAACACTCCACCAGTACAAAAAGAAGTGTCTAATATCCAGTGAGGACTCCAACAATAACGATAAGCAACTCAAAACAAAAACAAAAACAAACAAACAAACAAAATGCCATGGTCTTGAGATAAGAAACATGGCATAGCACATAAAGAAATAAAAGAAAAGAAGAGAAAAAAATAGGTATAACTGGGGACAACAGCTTCAGTAACCACACCCAAACAGAGAAATCGACCAAAAATAGGTAGGTAAATAAAAATAATAATAATAATAATCAATGAAGATAAAAAATAATATATAAAAAATAAACAATGTTTTGTGCTTTTTGTTTTTTTGTTTTTTTCCCTCCTGTCCTGGCACAGTAAATATTGGGGTTATTCGAAAAGGAATTCACTTGGCCTAAGAGATATGGGGTTTCTCCATCCTTGGAGTATATTGTCATGGGATTAACTATAGACTCTGTTCAGGATCATTTACTCTCCCGGTGGTGCTTTTGTGGTGTTTGGGAGATTTCTGTTCTGTCCTGGGTGATACAATCAGACCTCTGTGACTAGAGATCTCAGTCTGTGCACAGATCCAGGGATGGGACTTATGATGAAGTCAGTCTTTGTGGTTATAGAAGTTCTTTTCCCTCAGTGTCATTCTAATCCATCTTCTGTGGTTGGTGGTCTTGGTCTTTGCACTGTACGTAGGATGGCACCTAGGATAGCGTCTTTCTTTGTGCTTCCAGAAGCCACATTCCGTTACAATTGTCTCTGCTAGACCTTTTGAACTGGGGATCATGGTTATTTTGCAGGTCATAGTTCAAACCCTAGACTAGGGCTTTCTTATTGGTCCCAAGATGTATACCATCTGGCCATGTTTCTAGCAGCCAGTCATCTGTAAATCGCGATCTTGGCTTTTGGATCTACCAAAGAGTGACAAGTCTTCTGATTTTGTCTTATTGTTCGCTGGTAAGGTAGGATAACCTGCTCTTAGGTCAAGTTGTTCCCATTTTCCTCGTTGTCAGGATATCATATTAGAGCTGGCACTTGTTGGTGACCCCGCAGTATTATGGCTGTCCCGGATGGGGTTTGTTTCCTGCAGCTGTCGTGAAAAACTGTGCCGTTTTTGTGTCTGGGATCCAGGGTTCAAGGCTGGACGGATGGTATCTAATCACCTGAGGTCTAAGTTGATTCCACATGACATATTTTCGAGGTAGGAGATATCCCTGTATTGTAAACAACTATGAGTTCCTATCTCTAGTAGATAAGAGCTCTTTTTTATATGTAAATTTTCCCCTTTTTTAGTGTGCCTTTGCAGGGAGAAATGGTGCTACATTATATTGTCGGTACATTTGGGGGTGGACAGAGGGGAAAAGAAAAACAGGTCACATACCCAAAAAAGATTAAAAAATATAGGAATAAAAATATATGTGCTCACATATGTATATGTAGGACAGACATTTTTTTAAAAAAATAAAAATAAATGAAATAAAGAAGTATTTAAAGGACCAAAGTGATGCAAAATACTACCTTACATTTGGGGAAAAGCAGGTAAAGAGGTGGTGTAATACAGGTCTTATGCTTATGTCGAAAGTACAGTTTTTCCCATTGTCTTTTGGGTTTTTTTTTTTGTGGTGTGTGGGTTCCCAGGCACCTTTCCATCACACCCCCTGACCTTCTTCAGATTGGCAAAAGGATTGCGGCAGGGAGGTCCTGGAAGAGTTCTTGCATTGGGGCTACTTTTGGGACTAAGTTCGGTTTCAAGTAACAGTCCATGTTAGGGGGAGTTGATAGGGAGGGCCGTGCAGCATGAGTCCACAGGGGAGTTGGCTGCCTTTTCTTGCAGGAGACGAGGAGTGGGTTTGACTGGGTGTCCCTTCGCTTGGGTGCTGGGTACTGGTTCGTTGGGGTAGGAGGTCAATCTTGATGCCAAATAGATTAAGGACTGAGGGTGAAGAGTTTTAATATGGTGGGAGGTATTGATGGGATTTAGGGGTGGAGGGATAGTTGGATTTCCAGAGGGGGAAAAGGGGAAGGTATATGGAAGGGGTAGGAAGGGAGAAAAGAGAAAATACATTAGAAAGAAAGGGAAAAGAGAAAAGAAAAAAAGTAAAGAAAAGAATAGAACAGAAAAAAATAAGAAAGAAAGTGGTAAGAAGAGAGGAGAGAATAGCAAGGGTTTGCTAGTTTGCTTGAATGTGTTCGATGAACAGAGCCTGTAGTTTAAGTCTGTACATCGCAGTTACTGCTTCGGTGGTCTACTGGTCACGTGCTTCAATTCCTAAAAGAAGGTATAACCTAGAGATAAAGTGTATGTTAAAGAGTTTTCTCGGGGCCATCTCGTAGTGCAAGCTAGGTATGGTATCTCGTGTGGTATCCCGAGCTGCCATCTTAGTTTGTCCGCCCTTTGTATCCAAGAACGCCTGTGGACAGAAAAGCTGAGAGGTTATTTTAAATATAGTAAGATAAAGGCATTAAAACGTAGTGTTATGGGATGTTTCCATTGGAGTCAGTGATTTCCCGTGGCATTCTTTACCTGTGTTCCTGTATACGATCTCTAAGGGATTATTGTGGGCCTTTGTTCTAGAAGGCTGATTACATATCTGTTCTCTCCATGCTGCTGTTTCTGGTGCTGCTGTTTTTTGTTGTTGTTGTTGTTGTATAATGTGTAGTCAAGAGTTTGCATTGTTCCTTTTTCATGTATTTTGGGCACTGCTCCCAAGTATATGTTGAATATTACAGTGTTTAGAGTTTCTACCCTGTTAGACCCTGTTATTTGATTAAGTATTAGTTGTGTTTGAGATGTATGTTCTAGGAGCTTCAGAATAGTGTTACCATTCTGTGTTTATCTTTTGTCTTCTGACTTACTTCGTTTAACATAACATGATCTAGGTTCATCCACGTTGCTGCAAAGTCTGTGATTGTATCGTTTCTGACTGCCATGTAATATTCCATTGTGTATAGATACCACATCTTAATGATCCATTCATCTGTTGTTGGACATCGAGATTGGTTCCAAGATTTGACTATTATACTGAGTGCTGCAATAAATAGTGGGGTGCACACGTATTTTGGAATGAATGTCCTTCCAACTTGGGAGTATATACCTAGAAGAGCAATTGCTGGGTCAAATGGCAGCTCAATTCTGAGTTCTTTGAGCACTCTCCAGACTGTTCTCCATAGGTGTTGGACTAGGGGGCATTCACACCAGCAGTGTATGAGAGTTCCTTTCATACCACATCCCCGCCAACAAAGATTGTTTTTAGTATTTTTTATGTGAGCCATCCTCACTGGTGTAAGGTGGTATCTCATTATTGTCTTGATTTGGATCTCTCTGATGAGGAGTGAAGGTGAGCATGTTTTCATGTGTTTGTTGGCCATCCTTCTGTCTTCCTCAGAGAAGTGTCTATTCATTTCATCTCCCCATTTTTTCTATGGCTTTATTTGATTTTGGGGGGGCTCAGCTTTCTGATGCTTTGTATGTTCTATATATCAGCCCTTTATCTGATATGTCGAGTGAAAAGATTTTTTCCCATTCTGTAAACTGTCTTCTTGCTTTAAGTAGTGTTTCTTTCGCAATGCAGAAGCTTTTTAGTTTGATGTAGTCCCATTTGTTTATGTTTGATGCTAAAGTTCTTGCCATTGGTGCTCCATTCTCAAAGACCTTTCTGATATATAGGTCTTCGAGTGGTCTGCCTATTTTATTCTCGATAAACTTTATAGATTCGGGTCTGATTTCAAGGTCTTTGATCCGTTTTGAGTTGACTTTTGTATAAGGATTGAGGTATGGGTCGATTTTCACTTTCGTACATGTGGTTTTCCAGTTGTACCAACACCATTTGTTGAATAGGCTTTCTTTGTTCCATTTCAGGTTCTTGTCTCTTTTATCAAATATTAGTTGGCTGTATATCTGGGGGTTTATGTCTGGGAATACTGTTCTGACCCACTGGTTTGAGGTCCTGTCTCTGTTCCAGTACCATGCTGTTTTGATTACTATGGCTTTATAGTATAGTTTCAAGTTAGGTAAGGAGATGCCACCCTGCTTCTTGTTTTTCAGTATGTGTTTGGCTATCCTGGATCTTTTGTGGTTCCAGATGAATTTCATGATTGATTGTTCTATTTCTTTAAAGAATGGTGTCTGGATTTGGATAGGGATTGTATTATATCTATATAGTAGTTTGGGTATGATAGTCATTTTGATTATGTTAGTTCTACCTATCCATGAGCATGGGATGTTCTTCCATTTCTTTAGATCATCTTCAATTTCGTTCTGAATTGTTTTGAAATTTCCCTGGTATAGCTCTTTCACTTTTCTTGTAAGGTTGATTCCTAGATACCTGATATTTTTTGATACTATCTTAAATGGAATTGTATTTTTAATCTCTCCTCAACTTCATTGTTTGTACATAGAAACGCTACTGTCTTTTGTGTATTGTCTTTGTATCCAGCCACTTTGCTGTATTGGTTAATTGTTTCTAGGAGTTTTACTGTGGACTCTTTAGGATTTTCAATGTATATCATCATATCGTCTGAAAATAGAGATAGCTTGTATTCCTCTTTTCCAATTTGAATTCCTTTGATTCCCTTCTCTTGTCGGATTGCTATTGCTAGGACTTCTAAGGTTATATTGAATAAGAGTGGAGAGAGTGGACAGCCTTGTCTAGTTCCTGACCTTAGTGGGAATGCTTCTAGTTTCTTGCCATTAAGTATAATGTTGGCTGTAGGCTTTTCATAGATAGCTGTAACTATCTTGAGGAAGGTTCCTTCTAAGCCTATTTTGCTGAGTGTCTTTAACATGAAAGGATGTTGGATTTTGTCAAACACCTTCTCTGCATCGATTGATATGATCATGTGGTTTTTGTCTTTCATGTTGTTGATGTGATGTATAATGTTGATTGATTTGCGTATGTTGAATCAACCTTGTATTCCTGGTATAAATCCCACCTGGTCATGATGTATGATCTTTTTGATGAAGTGCTGGATTCGGTTTGCTAAGATTTTGTTGAGTATCTTTGCATCTATGTTCATTAGTGAGATTGGTCTGTAGTTTTCTTTCTTGGTGATGTCTTTGCCTTCTTTGGAAATGAGTGTGATATTAGCCTAATAAAAGGAGTTGGGGAGGATTCCTGTTTTTTCTATGGTTTGGATGAGCCTATGGAAAAGTAGTAGTAATTCTTCTTGGAATGTTTGATAGAATTCACCTGTAAATCCATCTGGGCCTGGGCTTTTCTTCTTAGGGAGTTTTTTAATTACATCTTCTATTTCTTCTGAGGTGAATGGACTGTTTAGGCTTTCTGATTCTTCCTTGTCCAGTCTTGGAAGAGGGTGTTTTTCCAAGAATCTGTAGATTTCTACTGGGTTCTCTAGCTTAGCTGAGTATAGTTGTTCATAATATGATCTCATGATATGTTGTATTTCTGGGGGTTCTGTTGTAATCTCTCCCCTTTCATTTGTGATCCTACTGATTTGGGTGTTTTCCCTCTTTTTTTTTGGTGAGTTTTGCCAGCGGTTTGTCTATCTTGTTTATTTTTTCGAAAAAAACAACTCCTGGTCTCATTAATTTTTTGTATTGTTTTCTTAGTTTCTATGTTGTTTATTTCTGCTCTGGTTTTTATTATTTCTTGCCTTCTGGTTGTGGTTGGATTTCTCTGTTGCTGTTGTTCCAATTCTTGGAGGTGATCTTTTAAACTGTTGGTTTTGTTATTTTCCTGTTTCTTGACATAGGCCTGTATTGCTATGAGTTTCCCCCTAATTACTGCTTTTGCTGTGTCTCACAAATTTTGACATGTTGTCTCTTCATTATAATTTGTCTCAAGGAAACTATTTCTTCCTTGAGTTGTTCTTTGATCCTGCTGTTGTTGAGCAGTGTGTTGTTTAATCTCCAGGTATTAGTTTTTCTCCATTGCTTCTTCTTGACGTCAATTTTGACCTCTGTTGCATAGTGTTCTGAATGGGTACTTCTAATGATCCTTACCTTTGTGGTCTTATATAGGTTGACTTTGTATCCTAAGACATGGTCTATTCTGGAGAAGGTTCCATGTGGGTTTGAGAAGAATGTGTATTCTGCTTTCTGGGGATGGAGGGCTCTATATAAGTCTATTAGCCCTAAATATTCTAATTTTTCATTTAGAGCTCTTATTTTGTTGCTATTTTTCTGTTTGGTGGATCTGTCCAGTGGTGATAGTGGAGTATTGAGGTCCCCTACTATCATCACATTTCCCTTCATGTGTTTCTCCAGGTTTGCAAGCAGTTGCCTCACATATTTTGCTGACTCTACATTAGGTGCATAGATATTGACCAGGGTTAGTGTTTCTTGATCTAATGTTCCCCTGATCAGTAAGTAGTGACCATCTTTGTCTCTGATCACTTTCTTGAGGTTGAATGCAATTTGGTCTGATATAAGAATGGCTGTCCCTGCTCTTTTTTGTTTACCATTGTCCTGAATAATTACTTTCCATCCTTTTATTCTAAGCCTGTGATTATCCTGTAGCTGTAGGTGTGTTCCTTGCAGACAGCAGAAGTCTGGTTTATTTTTCCTAATCCAGTTCTCTACTATGTGTCTTTTAATTGGAGAGTTTAGTCCGTTAGTATTTAGGGAGATTATTGAAAGAGAGGACTGTTGTGCATTTGTGTTGTGTAGGGTGGTTATTGTTACAATCGGGGGGTTGGATTGTGTAATTCGTCTCTGAGTAGGGCGTTTAGGATCGGTTTTGTTTGCACAAATAGTTCAAGTTCATTCTTGTTTGAGAATGTTTTTAGTCTGTATTCCCATATGAATGAAAGTTTTGCTGGGTATTGGACCCTAGGTTGGAAATTTCTTTCATTCAGTCATTTAAATATGTCATTCCACTGTCTTCTTGCTTGAATTATTTCGAATGAGTGATCTGGTTTGATTCTTATGTCCCTACCTTTGTACTTGAGGTTTTTTCTCCCTTATTGCTTTAAGGAGTTCCTCTTTCTCTTTGTTTTTTGCCAATTGGATTACTATATGTCTTGGTGTTGGTTTATTAGGGTCTATTTTATTAGGGACTCTTTTTACTTCCTGTATTAGCATTGAAGTTTCTTTCCAGAGGGTGGGGAAGTTCTCTGCTATTATCTCTCTGACTACTTGTTCTTCCCTTTCCCTATTTCCTCTCCTTCTTGTATACCCACAATTCTTAGATTGTTTCTTTTGTCCTTGTTCATTAGATACTGGACTTTTCCTTACAGTGCTTTGCCTTTTATTTCTTTGTTGGTTTCTTGATCATTTTTTGTTTGCAGTTTTCCTTCAAGTTCTTTAATGTGTTTCTCCAACTCTGTGTTTCTGCTTGTAAGGCTTGTCACTTTGTCTTTTAATTCTTTCACTTCTTTTTGTATGGAATCTCTCATGTTCTTTAACATTTCTTTAATTTGGCTGATTCGTTCATCCATAGATTTTTTATACTGAGTAGCTAGGGTTTCTTTAATTTCTTTTATTAAGTCTTGCATTTCCTTCCTCATGGCTGCTTTTAGGTCTTCTTCCCATGGATCTGTGCGCTTTGGTGGACTTGGAAACTTGCTAGGGTTTGTCTCCGTATCTCCAGCTATTGAGATTCTCCTTGATTTACCCATATTTCTTTGTATTTATTGGTGTGCTTTAGAGTGCTGTGCCTTCTAAGTTCTGCCTGTTTTGATCCCCTGTGGTGTGGGAATGGGTCCCCTTGCTGAGGTTGGTTCTAGAGGGACTTTTGGGTAAGCTTGCTGAGGTTTGGCTCCTCCTGTGCTCTTTATGTGGCCTGATTCGTTGCTTTGCCCTTTTGTTGCCAGCTAGTGCTGGTCCTCTTCTGGCCACAGTGGTGGAGGGCACTGTTGAGCCTAGCTCTTTCTCCCCTCATCTACTACCTGGAGGTCAGTGGGTCTGGTCATTTCCTTCACTTTATTTATGTCAGCCAGTACAGTTCTGCTTCTGGCCACACTGGTTGCGGGCGCTGTTGAGCCTAGCTCTCTGTTCCCTCCCCTATCTGGGAGTCAATGGAGCTCCGCTCCCTCCGAGTTTCCACAGAAGAAATTCCCCCAGCAAGCCCACCCGGTAGCTGTACTCAGCCCTTGGGGGTGGGGTCTCAGGTCCACTCTGGGGCTCAGGGAGTAGGTTGCTCTAGGTTACCCAGAGGTCCAGGTTGCAGGCCTGATCTCACCCAGTCTATTGGTCCCAGCCTGTCCCAGTGGCACAGGTGACTTTGGCTGGCTAAGTACTAGGGAACTGCCCTTCTCTGTCTAAGCTCGGGTCAGGTGGGGTGAACTCTGGGGCCCAGAAAGTGTGGCGGGTGATGGGGTCTCTGTGCCAGCAGGCTGGCATATGCGGAGGTCTCCGAGCACTCACGTGGAAGGACCCTAGGGAAATGCACTCACCCTGGGCACCGGCGTGGGGTGGGTCGCTGGTGTGGGGGTCCCCTATGCCCCAGGTGGAGCGGCTTCAGGGCACTGCAGTCTCTCTGGGGAGGGGCACGCAGCCTGGCGGATGTGGAGGTCTCTGAGCGCCCACGTGGAAGGGCCCTAGGGCAATGCACTCACCCTGGGCCCTGGCACGGGGGAGTGGGTCACAGGCGTGGGGGTCCCCTATGCCCCAGGTGGTGCGGCTTCAGGGCACTGCAGTCACTCTAGAGAGGGGCACGCAGCCTGGCGGGCACGGAGGTCTCCAAGCGCCCACGTGGAAGGGCCCTAGGGGAATGCACTCACCCTTGGCACCAGTGCGGAGGGGGGTCGCAGGTGTGGGGGTCCCTTATGCCCCAGGTGGTGCGGCTTCAGGGTACTGCAGTCACTCTGGGGAGGGGCACGCAGCCTGGTGGGCCCGGAGGTCTCCAAGGGCCCACGTGGAAGGGCCCTAGGGGAATGCACTCCAGTATTTTTTACATTTCCATGTACATGCATATTAGCTTAAGTTAATCTCAAATTTTAAGTGGGTTTTTTTAAGGATTAGAGTCAAAGGAGCACAGTAAAAATGGTGTTAGAGTGGCAATTGTTTGCATAGGCCCACCAAAATATGAGAGGCATGGAAAGGAATAACCTTGGCCTAAATACAAAGAGACCCTGCCCCTGAAGTTTCCTGGCATAAGACCAACTCTAGGCTCAAGGCAAGTTAGATCATCCAATCCAAGTCATTGTCCATAGTGCCAACACACTTTTCATACAGTTTCTGTTGTTGGTATCATGTTTCTGTATTAAAGATCCTGGAATCTGCACATCCTACATTGAAGTCAGGATGTGGAGTGTCCTCTCGTTTCACCTCACCATTAAAGGGCAATGCAGGAAACCCTGTCCTGTATTCAGGTCGTTGTTGTTAAGTCTTCTCAGTGTTAAGGGAAGTCTCTTTTGAGCAGGTCAATGTCTGAGCAGTGGTAGGGTCTTCCGTGGTAGAGGATTGCTTCCAGGTGATGTTATAGACAAACCTGGATGTTTTGTGGATGGCTTCCCTGGTTCAGGGGTGAATGGAAAATGCCCTTTCTTCTGAGGCCTGTGCCAGGTCATTATGTCAATGTTCAGGGTGTAAGGTCCCTTTGCACTACAAGATTAGTGTATTCCAATCTCTATTAGATAGGATCTTATTTGCATGTATAGTATTCTCTCATTTTAATGTGCCTATGCAAAAAAGGAGCAATGCCACGTGGCATTCTTGGTGCATATGGGGGACATAAGAACAAGTCCAATAATCCCCATGACATGGTTCAATCATAAGCATTAAACTGGGGGACTCTTTCACCAAAATTCCTTGTTGAACATCTCATAAAGAGAAGATAAAAAGTGGTTAGAATCATCACTGGATAAGAGAATATTTAGTAAGACTTATAGTTGTTAGGGAAAAACACAAAATATTCTAAAGACATATGTGTCCATTTTATGTCTTTTGAAACAGTTTGGGGTTGTTACACACAATGCATGGCTTTTGACTGTGATTAGGATTGTGGAATACTGAAGTTAAAAAGAGTAATGTGGGTTAGTGATGTTTGGGGCGGTTGAGAGAAATAAGGAGTTAAAATGAGCTTTGAAGTGGTGTGGGAAAGGGCAGAATAAAAAATGGACATTCTGGATATGCAAAACATAACATAAAGATAAGGAATACTCTTCATACAAGCAGTGCACGGCGCGCGGTTTTTCATATTCAGAGTGGTCAGAAATTGCCAGTGACAAACTTAGCGCAACCAACCAATCTCAGCACACCCCAAGTTAGAACCAACCATTTCTGGCTGGCTGGGCTGCCACCCCAGAAGGCCTGAAGGTCGGGAGCCTATCAAGGCTCCTAATGCACCCAAGTTAGGGAGAAGGCCTTCCACGTGGGGTCTCCCCCAGCCCCATGCCGGCTAGAGCTAGCCTCCAGCTCAAGAGAGGATCGAGAGAGAGCCGGAAGCCAGGATCTGCCCGCCCTACACCCTGTGCCCTTCCCTCCCTAAAGCTGAGGGAAGGGCGGGGAATGCTTGGGACCCCATCCAGGAGGGACCACCCGACACCCACCTTGTCTGGCCATCTGGGCTGCCACCCCAGAAGGCCTGGAGACCGGGGGCAGAAGAGGGGAAGGCTGGGGACCTACCAAGGCTCCCAGTGCACCCAAGTTAGGGAGAAGGCCTTCCACATGGGGTATCCCCCAACCCCATGCCGGCTAGAACTAGCCTCCAGCTCAAGAGAGGATCGAGACAGAGCCGGAAGCCAGGATCTGCCCACTCTACACCCTGTGCCCTTCCCTCCCTAGAGCTGAGAGAAGGGCGGTGGTCCTTCACGTCTTTGGTCAAGTTGACTCCAATATATTTGAGTTTGTGTGGCACTATTGTGAATGGGATTGCCTTCCTGACTTCCATCTCTTCCCTATCATTATTGGTGTATAAAAAGGCCATGGATTTTTGTAGGTTAATTTTGTAGCCTGCCACATTGCTATATGAATCTATTGTTTCTAGAAGCTTTTTGGTAGAGTCTTTAGGGTTTTCTAAGTAGAGTATCATGTCGTCTGCAAACAATGAGAGCTTGACTTCTTCCTTTCCTATCTGGATTCCCTTGATATCTTTTTCTTGCCTGATCACTATAGCAAGAAATTCTAGTACTATGTTGAAGAGGAGTGGTGAGAGCGAACAGCCTTGTCTTGTACCAGAATTTAGAGGAAAGGCTTTTAGTTTTTCTCCATTGAGGATAATATTTGCCATTGGCTTGTGGTAGATGGCTTCAACTAGATTGAGAAAGGTTCCTTCCATTCCCATCTTGCTGAGAGTTTTGATCAAGAATGGGTGTTGGACCTTATCAAATGCTTTCTCTGCATCTATTTATATGATCATGTGATTTTTATTTTTCTTGTTGTTGATGTTGTGTATGATGTTAATAGATTTACGGATGTTAAACCATCCTTGCATTCCTGGGATGAAACCTACTTGGTCGTAGTGTATGATCTTCTTGATGATGCATTGGATCCTATTTGCCAGGATTTTGTTGAAGATCTTTGCATCAGCATTCATCAGGGATATTGGTCTGTAATTTTCTTTTTTGGCAGCGTCTCTGTCTGCTTTTGGTATTAAGGTAATGTTGGCTTCATAAAAGCTGTTTGGGAGTGTTCCCGTTTTTTCAATTTCATGGAAGAGCTTGGCTAGGATTGGTAGTAGCTCCTCTTGAAAGATTTGAAAAACTTCATTAGGAAAACCATCTGGGCCTGGGCTTTTCTTTTTGGGCAGATGTTTGATTACAGTTTCAATTTTCTCAGTAGTGATGGGGGTGTTTAGATATGCTACATCCTCCTTACTTAAATGTGGAAGGTTATAAGTGTCCAAGAATTTTTCCATTTCTTATAGGTTCTCATGTTTTGTGGCATAAAGTTTCTCAAAGTAGTCTCTGATTACCCTTTGTATCTCTGGAATTTCTGTCGTGATCTCCCGCTTTTCATTTCTAATACGGGTTATCAGATTTCTGTCTCTCTCTTTCTTTGTGAGTTTTGCCAATGCTCTATCAATCTTTTTTATTTATTTTTTTTTCCAAAAAACCAGCTTCTGCTTTCGTTGATCTTTCAGGTTGCTTTTTGGTTTTCCACTTCATTGAGTTCTGCTTTCAGCTTTGTTATTTCCTTCTGTCTCCCTATTTTTGGTTCCATTTGTTGGTCATTTTCTACTTTTTTGAGCTGTGTCATTAAGTTATTCGGGTATGCTCCTTCTTCCTTCCTGATGTGTGCTTGTAGAGCTATAGATTTTTCTCTCAGGACTGCTTTTGCTGTGTCCCATAGATTCTGGCAGTTTGTGTCTTAATTATCATTTGTTTCCAGGAAAGTTTTGATTTCATTTTTTATTTCATCTCGGACCCACTGGTTTTTCAGTAGCAGGGTGTTTAATTTCCAATTGTTAAAGTTTTTCTTCTGTGTGGCTTTGTAGTTCACATCTAATTTCAGATCCTTGTGGTCAGCAAAGTTAGCCTGCTTGATTTTATGGAGGTATGTTTTATGTGTCAGCATGTAGTCTATTCTGGATAATGACCCATGTACATTGGAAAAGAATGTGTATCCAGGTGTTTTGGGATGGAATGCCCTGTATATATCTACTAGTCCTCTTTCTTCCATAACTCTTTTCAGGGCTAGTATGTTTTTGTTGGGTTTCAGTCTGGTTGACCTATCAAGTGTTGATAGGGCCGTGTTGAAGTCTCCCACAGTGATTGTTTTATTACTGATTTCTTCTTTTAGATTTGTCAGTAATTGTATTAGATAATTGTATTGGATAATTTGCTGGTCTCTCATTGGGTGCATACATGTTTAATAGTCTGATTTCTTCCTGTTGCACATATCCCTTGATTAGTACATAGTGTCCATCTTTGTCCCTTACCACTTTTCTGAGTATAAAGTTGTCATCAGATATTAATATGGCTACCCCAGCTTTTTTGAGGGTGTTGTTTGCTTGGATGATTTTCCTCCAGTCTTTGATTTTGAGTCTATATTTGTTCTGACTATTCATATGTGTTTCTTGTAGGCAGCAGAAGGTTGGATTCATCTTTTTGACCCATTTTGCCACTCTGCGTCTTTTACTTGGTGAATTTAGTCCATTGACATTGAGGGAAATGATTGTCATAGGATTTAATGTCATCTTTGTAGATAAGTTAGCTGTGTTTGTTGGTCTCTCTTGTCTTAGAGTAGACCTGTCAGTTTTTCCTTTAAGGCTGGTTTATCATCTGTGAAGTTTCTGAGATGTTGTTTATCCATGAAGCTGTGTATTCTTCCTTCAAACCTGAACGTGAGTCAGGCGGGGTGCAGTATTCTCGGTGAGGCATTCATTTCATTCAGTCTTGTCACAATATCCCACCACTGTCTTCTGGCCTTGAGAGTTTCTTGTTACATGTCTGCTGTAAGTCTTAGGGATGCTCCTTTGAATGTAATTTCCCTTTTTGATATTGCTGCTTTCAGTATTCTATCCCTATCTATGGGATTTGTCATTGTAATGAGGATATGTCTTGGGGTGTTTTTCTTTGGGTCTCTTTTAGCTGATACTCTTCGGGCATGCAGGATTTGATTGCATATAGTCTTTGACTCTGGAAGTATCTCTTTGATGATGTCTTTGACAGTTGATTCTTCCTGGAGATTTCCATCCTGGGTTTCTGGGACTCCAATGATTCTTATGTTGTTTCTGTTGAGTTTATCAAAGAGTTCTATTTTCATCTGTTTGCATGCCTTGAGTACTTTTTTCATTGCCTGTTCGTTTTTCTTACGGTTCTTTTCCAATTTCTTCTGTTGTGTTGAGTTTTTCTCCATCACATCTTCCAGTACTCAGATTCTCTCCTCAGCTGCTCATACCCTGTTGGCGAGGCTATCCATTGAGGTTTTCAGTTGAGCAACCGTGTTTTTCAGATCTGTTATTTCAGTTTGGAGTTTTCTGATTTCTGTCTTTCTGTTCTCTTCAGATCGATCTATGCCTTTTTTGAGTTCTACGAACATATTCCATATTTCTATTCTAAACTCCTTATCTGAAAGGTTAATCAGGTGGTTGGAATTTCTTAGGTCATCCGAGCTTTTGTCCTCATTCTCTGTGGATGGTGTTTGCCTGCGAGGTTTCCCCATTGTCACGCTTGTAATGTGGTTTTTCCTGCATGTTGTGGTGGGGTTCATTGGTTAGAAAGAGTGTGCAGCCACGTTCTCTTCTGCTGCCTCTAGTTGACAGTCCTCAGAGTGAACAAAGGCACAGCAGGGCAGAGCCTCCACAGGCCAGAGACCTCAGCTTATTGGACAGCGACCCCTGCAGCCAGAATGTACTCACTCATCCGCTTCAAAATGCAGTTTTTTGGGGGTGCGCTTCCTAGGCCTCTGAGGAAACCTTCGGGGATTCAGAAGCACAGGCACAGGCAGAAAGACGTAGAAGTTTCCCCTGAAGTTTTCAGAGTCTTTTCCTCTACTTCTTTCCTTCTCTTTTTGAGGGATATTCAGTGTTAGGTCATTTCCTGATCTGTGACTACTATGAGCCATTTTTTTCAGAGTCCACAAGACTAGTTGCCAACTAAAGTTGTTAATCAAGAATTTATCCTCTCACCAGACTATCTAAAATGCCTATATACATATACCTATATGTATATATCTTTGTACATATATGTATATATCTTTGTAAACTTCTTAAGTGTATCTCTTCAACATATATTTTCTTTATTGTATATTTCATTATGCAGTTACAGCTTTCCTCCTTTTAAAATTTACTAGTAGGAATTTTTAGAATATTGTATAGATAGTACCCTTGAAGTTTTGTGCTTTTTATAGAACCAGTTCAGGGATTGTTTGGTTTGTTATTATCTTACCCTTCGGCCCCAGTAGTATCCTATGGCACCACTCCTTTTTCAAGGGCACAATAAAATCTGAAAATACTTGATACTAAGATGAGTTATTATTCATTAGGGATGTGCACTCAGGAATTTCTTTCTATAGTGGGCCTTCTAGCCTGAACATTTGTTGTACTTGAATTAGCGTTTGTTTTTCCATTGGCTTGAATAATTGATTTACACCCTTTTAATCTAAGCCTGTGTCTATCCTGTTATCTTAATTGTGTTTCTTGAAGGCAGCAGAAATCTGGTTTTTGTTTTCTGATCCAATCCTGTGTTCTGTGTCTTTTCACGGGGGAATTTAGCTCGTTGACATTTAAGGAGATTATTGACAGAGTGGGTTGGTGAATAGATTGGTTGTTGTTACAATCGGGAATTTGTATTGTGTAGTATCTCTTTAAGTAGTTCATTTAGAGTTGGCTTGATTAGTGCAATTAGTGTGAGATCTTTCTTGTCTGAGAATGTTTTTAGTTCTCCTTCCCATATTAATGAGAGTTTTGCCGGTTAGTGGACTCTAGGTTGGAGGTTTCTTTCATTCAGTAGTTTGAATATGTCATTCCACTGTCTTCTTACTTGAATTGTTTCAAGTGAGAGATCTTGTTTGATTCTTATTTTCTTTCTTTTCTACTTGAGAGTATTTTCTCCCTTATTACTTTAAGGAATTTATCTCTCTCTCCCTCTCTCTCACTTTGCTATTTGGATTACTATGTGTCTTGTTGTTGGTATGTTAGGATCTATTTTATTAGGAACTCTTTTTGCCTCTTGGATTTGAACCGGAGCCTCTTTTCAGAGAGTGGGAAAGTTTTCTGCTATGATTTCCCTCACCACTTGTTCTTCTCATTTCCCCGTTTCCTCTCCTTCTGGTATTCCTATAATTCGTAGATTATTTCTTTTGTCTTTGTTTATTAAATATCTGACATTGTCTTCCAATGCCTTACATCTTATATCCTTATTGGCTTCTTTGTCATTTTTGGTTTGTAGTTTTTCTTCAAGTTCTTCTATGCGATTCTCCAAATGTGTAATTCTGCTATTATGGCTTGCTAAGACATTTCTAATTTCCTTTCTTTCCATTTGTATGGATTCTCTCATCTGCCATAAAAGTTCAACTTTGGGACTGGGGATCATGATTATTGTGCAGGTCATAGTTCAAACCCTAAACTAGGGCTTTTTTATTGGTCCCAAGATGTATACAGTCTGGTCGTGGTTCTTGCAGCCAGTCATCTGCAAATCCCGATCTTGGTTTTTGGACTTACCAAAGGGTGCCAAGACTTCTGGTTTTGTCTTGTTGTTAGTTGGTACGGTAGGCTAATCTGCTCTAAGGTCAAGATGTTCGCATTTTCCTCGTTGTCAGGATAACATGTTAGAGCTGGGCCTTATTGTTAGTCCCGCCGTATCAAGGCTGTCCCGGATAAAGTTTGTTTCCTGCAGCTGTTGTGAAGAGCTGTGCCCGTTTCTATGTCGGGGATCAAGGGTTCAAGGCTGAATGAATGGTATCTAATCACCTGAGGTCTAAGTTGATTCCACATGACATATTTTCAAGGCAGGAGATATCCCCATATTGTAAACAACTATGAGTTCCTATCTCTAGTAGATAGGAGCTCTTTTTTTTATATATGTAAGATTTCCCCTTTACTTAGTGTGCCTTTGCAGGAGGAAGTGGTGCTACATTATAATGTCTGTATATTTGTGGGTGGATTGACGGGATAACCGAAACAGGTCACATACCCAAAAACGAGGGGAAAAAAAAGAAAAAAAAGGGAATTAAATATGTATGTCCTCACCAATATATATGTAGGACAATCATTTAAAAAAGATAAATAAATAAATTAAAAACAAAACAAAACAAAAACAAAAAACAAAACAAAAAAAATAAAATAAGTTAGCGAAGTTTTTAAGGAACCAAAGTGGTGCAGAGGACTACCTTACATTTGGGGGAGAGCAGGTAAAGAGGTGGTGTATTAAAGGTTTTATGCCTATGTTGGAAGTACAGTTTTTCCCATTGTCTTTTGGGTTTTTCTTGTGGTGTGTGGGTTCCCAGGCATCTTCCTAACACATCCCCTGACCTTCTTCAGATTGGTAAAAATTTGCAGCAGGGAGGTCTTGGAAGAGTTCTTGCATTGGGGATACTTTTGGTCCTAGGCCCAGTTTCAAGGAACAGTCCGCGTTAGGAAGAGTTAGTAGGGAGGGCCTCGCAGCATGAGTCCACAGGGGAGTTGGCTGTCTTTTCTTTCAGGAGACGAGGTGTGGGTTTATCTGGGTGTCCCCTCACCTGGGTGCAGGGTACTGGTTCGTTGGGTAGGAGGTCGATCTTGATGCCTAATAGAATAAGGACTGAGGGTGAAGAGTTTTAATATGGTGGGAGATCTGGATGGGATTGAGGGGTAAAGGGATAGTTGGATTTCCGGAGGGGAGAAAGGGGAAGGTATATGGGAAGGGTATGAAGGAAGAGAAAAGAGAAAATACCTTAGACAGAAAAGGGGAAGAGAAAGGGAAAAAAGTAATGAGCAGAATAGAGAAAAAAAGGTCCGGCAGAGACAATTGTAACGGAATGGGGCTTTTGGAAGCACAAAGAAAGACGCTATCCTAGGTGCCACCCTAGGTTCAGTGCAAAGACCAAGATCACCAACCACAGAAGATGGATTAAAATGACACTGAGGTAACAGAACCTCCAGAACCACAAAGACTGACTTCATCATAAGTCCCAGCTCA
Source organism: Suncus etruscus (assembly GCF_024139225.1). Classification (NCBI taxonomy): domain Eukaryota; kingdom Metazoa; phylum Chordata; class Mammalia; order Eulipotyphla; family Soricidae; genus Suncus; species Suncus etruscus. The sequence goes on along the minus strand of NC_064868.1, from coordinate 52,547,809 downwards.
GGATCTGTGCAGATACTGAGACCTCTAAACATAGAGCAGAAGTCTTCCACACACCAAAACAACAACAACAACAACAACAACAAAACACCATCGGGAAAGTAAAGGATCCTGATCATGAGCAAAGTCTAGAGTTGATCCCATGACAGTATGCTCCAAGGACAGAGAAACCCCATATCACTTAGGCCAAGTGAATTCCTTTTCGAATGACCCCAATATTTACTGTGCCAGGGCAGGAGGGAAAAAAACAAATACAAAAAGCACAAAATCTTGGTTATTTTTTATATAAATATATATTACCTTTATTTATTATTGTTATTATTTTTGATTTATTTATCTATTTTGGTAGATTTTTCTGTTTGGGTGCGATTATTGAAAGTGTTGTCCCCGGCAGAGGCTTGGCTGGGCCCAGAACACTCCGAATGCCAGGATTTCTTGGTGTGTTTGCCTGGTATGTTGGGGGCTCTGGGCAGGACAGCTAGCCATAGGACCCCTGGGCTGACCACTTAGTCCAGGGGAACAAGATTCCCCCACACCAGGCGGGCCTTCAGGGCCACGCCTGGTTAATCGGGCCCTGGGGGGAGGGGGTGAGAAATCCTTCCTAGGCATCCAAAAACCACAGAGGCTCGGCTGGGACCAGAACACTCCACATGCCAGGATTTCGTGGGCTTTTGACTGGTATGATGGGGGCTCTGGGCAGGACAGCTAGCCATAGGACCCTGGGCTGACCACTTTGTCCAGGAGAGCATGATTCCCCCCACACCAGGCGGGTCTTCAGGGCCACGCCTGGTTAATCGGGCCTTGGGGGGAGGGGGTGAGAAATTCCTCCCTAGGCATCCAAAAACTGCAGAGGCTTGGCTGGGCCCAGAACACTCCGAATGCCAGGATTTCTTGGTGTGTTTGCCTGGTATGTTGGGGGCTCTGGGCAGGACAGCTAGCCATAGGACCCCTGGGCTGACCACTTAGTCCAGGGGAACAAGATTCCCCCACACCAGGCGGGCCTTCAGGGCCACGCCTGGTTAATCGGGCCCTGGGGGGAGGGGGTGAGAAATCCTTCCTAGGCATCCAAAAACCACAGAGGCTCGGCTGGGACCAGAACACTCCACATGCCAGGATTTCGTGGGCTTTTGACTGGTATGATGGGGGCTCTGGGCAGGACAGCTAGCCATAGGACCCTGGGCTGACCACTTTGTCCAGGAGAGCATGATTCCCCCCACACCAGGCGGGTCTTCAGGGCCACGCCTGGTTAATCGGGCCTTGGGGGGAGGGGGTGAGAAATTCCTCCCTAGGCATCCAAAAACTGCAGAGGCTTGGCTGGGCCCAGAACACTCTGAATGCCAGGATTTCTTGGTGTGTTTGCCTGGTATGTTGGGGGCTCTGGGCAGGACAGCTAGCCATAGGACCCCTGGGCTGACCACTTAGTCCAGGGGAACAAGATTCCCCCACACCAGGCGGGCCTTCAGGGCCACGCCTGGTTAATCGGGCCCTGGGGGGAGGGGGTGAGAAATCCTTCCTAGGCATCCAAAAACCACAGAGGCTCGGCTGGGACCAGAACACTCCACATGCCAGGATTTCGTGGGCTTTTGACTGGTATGATGGGGGCTCTGGGCAGGACAGCTAGCCATAGGACCCTGGGCTGACCACTTTGTCCAGGAGAGCATGATTCCCCCCACACCAGGCGGGTCTTCAGGGCCATGCCTGGTTAATCGGGCCTTGGGGGGAGGGGGTGAGAAATTCCTCCCTAGGCATCCAAAAACTACAGAACCGCGCGGGGGCTTATGCCCCCGCGCGTACTTCATGTATTTCATGTATTCAGAATATCCCTTATTCTTATGTTATGTTTTCCGTACACAGAATGTTTATTTTGTATTCTCCCCTTTCCCACACCCCTACAAAGCTCTTTTTTACTCCTTAACTCTCTAACCCCTTCTCAAACATCACTAATCTAGTTTTCTCTTTTTAACTTCAGTAGTGTAGAATCGTAATCACAGTCCAAAGCTGTGCATTGTGTATGACAACCCCAAACTGTTTCAAGATACATAAAATGGACACGTATTTCTTTAGAATATTTTGTGTTTTTTCTCTGACAGCTATAATTCTTACTAAATGTTGTCTTATACAGTGATGATTCTAACCACTTTTTATCTTCTCTTTTTGAGCTGTTTAACAAGGAATTTTGGTGGAAGAGTCCCCCAGTTTAATGCTTATGATTGAATCATGTCAATGGAATCATTGTAATTGTTCTTATGGCCCCCATACGCGCCAATAACACCATGTGGCATTGCTTCTTATTTGCATAGGCACATTAAAATGGGAAAATAGTATAAATACAAATAAGATCCTATTTAATAGAGATTAGAACACACAAACCTTGTAGTGCAAAGGGACCTTACACCCTGAACATTGACATAACGACCTGGCACAGACGTCAGAAGAAAGGGCATATTCCATTCTCCCCTGAACCAGGAAAGCCATCCACGAAACATCCAGGCTGGTCTATAACATCACTTGGAAGCAATCCTCTACCATGGAAGACCTACACTGCTCAGACTTCGACCTGCTCAAAAGAGACTTCCCTTAACACTGAGAAGACTTAACAACAACAACGTCCGGCTTACAGGACAGGGCTCCCTGCATTGCCCTTTGATTGTGAGGTGAAAGGAGAGGATGCTCCACGTCCTGACTTCAATGTAAGATATGCAGATTCCAGGATATTTAATACAGAAACATGATACCAACAACAGAGGCTGTGTGAAAAATAAAAGTGTGTTGGCACTACAGACAATGTATTGGATTGGACGATCTAGCTTGCTTGGAGCCTAGACTTGGTCTTGTGCCAGGAGACTTCAGGGGTCTGGTCTCTTTGTACTTAGGCCAAGGTTATTTCTTTCCATGTTCCTCATATTTTGGTGGGCCTATGCAAACAACAATTGCCACTCTAACACCATTCTTACTGTGCTCCTTTAACTCTAATCCTTAAAAAGAACTCACTTAAAATTTGAGGTTAACTTAAGCTAATATGCATGTATATGGAAATGTAAGAAAATACTATGCCTGTAATGTTTAAGGAGTTACGTAAGTTTTATGGCTTTAGATTGCCTTGTGTACTGTTAAGAAATATTATAATGTATTACAATCTGGGGACTTGAGGGACAAAGTAATTGTACATGGATTCTGTCTTATTTATCTTAATGTTCTTTGGCTGAAATTTCAAAGTTAATATATCAGCAAGGGGACTTCTGAGAATTATGTTATGGGTGATTGTCCTTCCACTGTAACTTTACCTTGTCCTCTTACTTTGCACCCTTGTTCTCATAATTAAAAATAAAAATTAAAAAAAAAAAAAAGAAAGTGTTGTCCCCAATTATATTTATTTTTTTTCTTTCTTCCTTTCTTCTCTTTCGTTATGTGCTATACCTTCTTTCTTAATTCAAGACCATGGCGTGATTTTTGTTTATTTGTTTTAGTTTTAGTTTTGTTTTTTTTTTTTTTGTTGTTGGTTTGTTTGTTTTGTCTGTTCTTTGAGGTGCTTATCGATATAGCTGGAGCCCTCACTGGATATTTGATACTTCTTTTGGTACTAGTGGAGGGTTTCACCTTTTTTTTCTCCATCTCCCAAATTGATGATGAGAGCCTTTAGAAGGACTCCGCCCATTTTCGGGGTATTAGATTCTTACCCCAGTTTATTATTTTTCTTTTTTTCAAATAAAACCACACAACTTGAACTAACTAGTCCTGCCTCCAGTTAGAGGGGGAAATAAGGGAGGCATCAAGACCAAACAGGTGCAAGACTACTAAGTAGTGGGTTGGATACAGAGGGGACCACATATTCCAGCCGCCCTGGTGTGAGGGAAAAGGAAATGGGAGGTAGGACAGAAACGGAGGTGTAGGGAGTACAATTTAGCGATGGGAATCCCCCCTGATTTTATGTAAATATGTACCTAAAGTATTATTGTCAACAATATGTATGCCACTATGATCAAAATATAAAAAAATTTCCTCTTTAAAAAAAAAAAGTTCAACTTTGAGTTGGTTGACTTGCCCATCAATGGATTTCTTGAAATCACTGGCAAGTGATGATTTGATTTCTAATGCCATGGCTTTCAATTCCACTTTTATGTACTCATCTATTGGGTTCATGCATTTTGGTGGACTTGGAAACTTGCTAGGATTTCTTTCCATATCTCCAGCTGATAGTGCCTTTCTTGGCTCCCCATATTTCTTCGCTTTTGGTGGTTCAAAATGTTCTGCCCTTGTTCTCAGCCCTTCTATGTCACCTGTGGCATGTGGGTGGGTCTCTACTTTGGAGTACGGCTCTAGGCGGGGATAGTGAGGGTGGTCGCTAAAATTTGGCCCTGCCCTCAGCTGTCTATGATCTTTATACCTGTGAGGGAGTGTATCTCCAATAATGGCAATCTCTGATAGCCATGCCTCGGGTCTACCCCTGGTAGCTGTGAGAGGAGCAGATCACCACCCGTCCAGTTCCCCAGGCACTGCTAAAGGTGACCAGCAGCCTCCCCTGAGCTCTTCCCTCGGTTACTGGGAGAGAAGCAGGTCACTGCCAGTGGGTCCCCAGGCGACTGGCAGCCTCCCCTGAGATCAAGCACCAGTATTTGTGAGAGACAGGTTGCCACCGGTCTGTCCCCAGGTGTGCTAATGGCGACTGCAGCCTCCCAAGATCAAACCCCAGTGCCTGAAGGAGAGGCCATCAGCACACGTCCATCCCCAGGTGTGCACTGCAGCCTCCTGGGTTCAAGCTCCAGTACCCGTGGGAGAGGCAGATTGGCACCTGTCCATCCCCAGTTGTGCTAATGGTGACTGCAGCCTCCCAAAATCAAACCCCAGTGCCTGCGGGAGAGGCCGGTAGGTGCTCGTCCATCCCCTGGGACACGCCATCTTAAACTTGAAAGGAATTATCTGGACTGGTTCTGATGTTGTTCTGCCCAGTAACCCTAAGAGAATCAAGCTGTGTATGGGTCCTGCTCTCCTGAAATTGAAATTCCTTTCTCCATTCTACTAATGTGGGACCCTAGGCTTGCCATCTGACACTGTGTATCACGTAATGTGGTACCTGCATCCTAGCAATGAATCTAATCCTCCAGTCTATCAAGGTTGGATCCCAGACCCTTAGCTGCCCCACCCTCCTTCCAAGTCCTTGGGCTAGATGGTGGTCAGTTCTGATGTTGTTCTCAATGCTGACCCCAAGTTCATTATACTATTGGTGAGACTTGCCATCCCGAAGCTGGTATCAATTTCTCCAGCCTATTTACTTAGGAATACAGATCTATTAGCTACACTGCTTTTCTTACAAGTCCCTGGGCTAGTAAATAACCAGAACTTACCTCTCTCTGCCAAATCACTGCAGGTGCATCATGCTGTGAGTAGAATATGCCCTCCTGGACATAAAACTGCATGCTCCAGACTCACAATGTAAGATCCCAGACCCCTTAGAGGCACTGTACTCTTTCCAAAACCTTGGATCATAAAACTGTCAGTTATGACATATGTCTGTCCTGTAGTCCAAGATACATCATGCTCTGAGGGACATGCTGTCTCGAAGCTGAACCTGAATGCTACAACTTACCACATGGAACCCCAGACCCCTTAGCATCACACACCTCCTTCCAAGCATCTGGGCCAGAGAATCACCAATGTTTATGTCTGTATGCTCACTCACTCACTCACTCACTCACTCACTCACTCACTCACTCACATGAAACAGCATGATCAAGTCTACAAAACTGAATCCCCCAATGCCTTAACTTTATCTCCTTCCTCCAATCCCTCAAGCCAGATTGTTGCAAGTTCTGATAATTGTCTTCCCTCTCATCTGAGGAGCATCATGCTGTCTGTGGTACTATGGATTTCTGGAGCAGAAACTCCATTCCATAGCTTATCAACTTGGGACCCCAAACCCTGTAACTGCATCATCCAACTTCCAAGTGCCTAGGCCAGAAAGTCACTAGTTATGAAGTGTGTTTGACCTTTAGACTCAGTGACTGAACTATCTGCAGCACTTATTTCAAGCTCCTAGGGGGAAATGCTACAAGAGATACTGTATCTACCCTCTGATTCCTGATTAATCATGCTATGGTTGTGACCTTCCCTCCTTGAATTTGGGTCCTAGGCCCTTAGCTTTTTTGCCCTTCTTCCAATACAAAAAATCGCCAGTTCTGAAGTCTCTCTGCCCATTCATTCCAGATTCAAAATGCTATGAATGAAACCTGCATTCCAGATAAAATAGCTTGCTCCAGCCAACTATCATTGGCTCCCATATACCTCAGCTTCACCGCCCTCTAGAAAAGATCCTCAGCCAGAACATTGCCAGTTATGATATCTCTCTGCCCTCTGATCCCAGTGCATCACTCTATGTGTGGTACATGCCTTCTGGCGTTGAAACTCCAGGCTACAACCTACCACCATTGGAAACCAGAATCCTCACTTCAAGGCCCTGAGCCAGAAAGTCACTAGGTTTGAATCATTTGCACTCTGACCACTAGCGTGTTACATGGTGTGTGTGGGACCTCCTCTTCTGGAACTGAAACTGTATGCTCCTGCTGCAAACATGGAACTCTAGACACCAAAGCACTGTTGCTCTTCAACGAAGCCCCTGAGCCAAATTTGCTAATTCTTTATATATATATATATATATATATATATATATATATATATATATAGATATATCTATATATAGATATAGTATATATAGATATATCTATATATACTATATCTATATCTATATATCTATATATACCATTTTACTGCAAGTGCATCATATTGTCTGTGGACCTGCCCTCCTGGAACTAAAACTTCATTCTTCAGCCTAAACACATGAAGCCGCAAATATATGAGCTGTCTCCCCACTTTCTAAGCCTCTGTTTAGAAAGTCTCCAGTTCTGATATCTGTATGCTCTCTAATCACAGATGTGTCACTCTTTGGTTGGAACATTCTCTCTATAGCCTGAAACTAAATTCCATAGCCTACCATCATGGGACCTCAGGTTCCTTAGCCTTCCTTCCATGCCCCAAGGCCAGAAAAGCAGTAGTTCTGACAGTTCTGAACTCTGACTCCAACAACGTTATGCTGAAACTAAACTAAAACTGTATGTTCCAGTAACCAACTTGGGATCTCATGATTTTGTTTTAATCTACCGAGCAAAAAAGTCATCAGTTCTGAAGTCTGTTTACCATCTGATCTAAGGTTTATCATGCTATGCTTGTAACTAACTGTTTTAATGATCATACTGAAGATTCCATTCTACCTTTCTTCCAAGTTCTTGGGCAAGTAAACTGCCTGTTCTGAAGTCTACCAGACCTGTGGTGCTAGGTGTTTCACTTTATATATGTGATGTACCCTTCTGCTGCTGAAACTGCATGTTCCTCCATTTAAATCTGGGAACCCAGACCTCTAAGTATTCCTGTTTTTCCTTCCAAGACCCTTGCCCAGAAAGTCACAGGTTCTAAAATCTGTCTACACTCTGACCTCAGGTGCATGCTTGGGCCTGAAGTTGAAACTTCATTCTATAGACAACTAACATGAAGCCACAGTTCCCTAAGCTGTTCACCTTTTTGCTAAGCCCCTGGACAGCAAAGTCCCCAGTTCTGACCCCTGACTGCCCACATACACCAGATCTTTTATGCTGTGAGTGGACTTGCCATCATGGAGCTAAAGCCTAATGTTTCAGCATTCCAACCTATAACCCGAGATACCTTAGCTTTGCCAGAATCCTCCCAAGTCACTGGGCCAGAAAGTAGCCAGTTTCAACATTGTCTTCCCTGATCTCAACTGTGTTAAGATGTGTAAGAAAAAGCCCTCTTGGAGCTTAAATTGCATGATCCAGCAAAAACAATGTGGGACCATAGGACACCTGACATGTGCCTCACTTCTTTCAAGCACCTAGACCAAAAATTTGGTAGTTCTGATGGCATTCTGCACGCAGGTGCATTATTCTCTTAGAGGTAATTTTACCCTCCTGGCATTTAAAGTGCATGCTCCAGCCAATCAATGTGGAACTCCAGCATCTTTGCTAAGCAGTCTCATTCCAATTTCATGGGAAAAACATCTGTTCTGAAGTCAGTCTGAACACTGTACCAAGGAACATAATGCTATTTGTGGGAACAGGGCTCCCAAAATTGAAAGTGCATTGCTCCAGAAAACCAATGATGGACCTCAGAACCCAGAACCTTTTTGAAGTCTCTGGGCCAAACAGTCACCAATTCTGAAATTTGTCTGCCCTATCACACTAGGTGCATCACTCTGTGGGCAGGAATTGCATTCTTGGAGCTAACACTTAATTCTCCAGCCTACCAATGTGAGACTCCAAAGCCCTTTGCTCTGACATCCACCAACCAACTAAACCTATGAACCAGATAGAAAAAAATTTATGAAATCTGTCTACCAACTCACTCCAGGTGTTCATCCAGTGAGATGAGCATAACACTCTAGACATGAGACTACATGCACCTAATGCTCCAACCTATCATTAGATTCTAGGTTTCTTAGCTGTGCTATCCTTCTTCCAAGCTACTGGGTAAATATTTTCCATTTCTGAGGTCTGTCTGTCCACTCACACCAGTATTAATATATGGATTGTCCTGCTTTCCTGGAGCTGAAACTGCATAGTGTGGCCAACAAATATTGGATTCCAGCCCCTTAGTTAAAGTACACACCTAACCAAGCCCCTGGCCAAAAGTCATTAATTCCGTTGTTTGTCTGCCCTCTGATTCCAGTTTTGTCACACTGTGTATGGGACTGCCTTATTGGAGGTGGATTCTTATTCTCTAGCATACCAATGTGAGGTTCCAGGCCTATAAGATGGGATCCCAGGCCCAACTGTTGCAATGAACTGCTTTCAACCCTCTGGGGAAAATGTAAATTGTGTTGTCTTTCTGTACTCATACCCAGGTGAATCATGCTGTGGGGAGGACCTGTCCTCCAGGAACTGAAATTGAATGCTACAATATGGGACCCCAAACCCCTTAGGTATGTATGCCATCCTCTTCCCAAGATCCTGGACCAGAAAAAAAATCAGTTCTGACATATATCTGCAATATGTCCCCAAGTACATCATGTGATGTATGGAACCTACCCTCCCAGAGTTGAAGCATAAAACTCTAGTCTACCAATGTAGGACACCAGACCCTTAGCTATACTGTCCTTCTTCCAAGCTCCTGGGCCAGAAAGAGGTTGATTCTGACACCTCTCTGCAACCTGACACCAGGTGTTTCATGCTGTAGAAGGGATTTGCCATCCAGAAATTAAAATAGAATGATTCAGCCTACTAATATGGGAAAGTATTAGCTATATTGCTCTCCTTGTCAATCTGACAACATCTCTCACACTAGTGTTATGCTGTAGGTTTTCCTGTCCTATTGGAACTGAAACCATATAGTACAGAATACCAGCATGGAAATAGGTTTTTTTGTGCAGTATCATCTTCCAAGCACTGGACCCGAAAATTATCAGTTCTGACATCTGTCTGTTCTCCGATACCAGGTACGTCACACTATCAATGGGGTGTGTTAGTTTTTTAAATAATATTTTGGACTCCTGTGAGCAACAGTGACAGCCAAAGACCCCAGCAACAAAAATTCTGAAGCGCCCAGCAAAGGTAGGTTTGTCTCCACCCACAAGAGCAGAACGAATTCCTACCTATCTTTGACTAAAGCAGACTCTATACAGTGGCATCTGTGCCCAGTCCTGATTCCTGTGAGCAACAGCCAAAGACCCCAGCAACAAAAGCTCTGAAACACCCAGCACAGATAGGTTGTCTCAGCTCACAAAGGGTGGGCCCAGAGGAGTGGAGCCTATATGCTTTGCTCCACAACCATGCACTTCTTCTAAAACACGAACGCCATCTCAACACATAGTAAGAACCACACAACAAGCATGGCAATGGAGAAACAACGCAGGACTACAGCATGCATAGAGAATGAAGATAGCAGCTCTGGTGACCCAAAAAATACCAACCACCTGATTAGCCTCTCAGATAAGGAGTTTAGAGAAGAAATATGGAGGATCCTCATAGAAATCATAGATCGAGCTGAACAGAACAAAGATAGAAATCAGAAAACTGCAAACTGATATAATGGGACTGAAAATCTCGTTAGATAAAACGTAAAACTCTATAGAAAGCCTCGACAAAAAAGGAACAGCAGCTGAGGACAGAATTAGTGAGCTGGAAGATGAGATACATAACAGCTCCATGCAGCAGAAAAGATTTGGAAAAGAACCTTAATGCAAATGAACAGACAATGGAAAAAATATGCAAAGATTGTGAACAAATGAAAATAGAAGCGTTCAATGAATTCAAAAGAAACAACATAAGAATAATTGGAGTCCCAGAAACCCAGGAAGAAAATCCCCAGGAATAATCAACAGTCAATGACATCATTACAGAAAAATTCCCTGAGCTAAAGACTACATGCAACCAAATCCTACCTACCCAAAGAGTACCAGCTAAAAGAGACCCAAAGAAAAGCAACCCAAGACACATCCTAGTCACAATGACAAATCCCACAGATAGGGATACAATACTGAAAGCAGCAAGATAAAAAAGAAAATTACATTCAAAGGAGCATTGATACGATTTACGGTAGACCTGTAACAAGAAACCCTCAAGGACAGATGTCAGTGGTGGGATATAGTACAAAAGTCAACTAAATGAATGCTTCACTTAGACTACTACACCCAGCCAGACTTGCTTTCAGGTTTGAAAGAAATGTACATGGCTTCACAGAAGAACAACAGCTCAGAAACTTTATAGACTCAAAACCAGATCTAAAAGAAAAGCTGAAAGGTCTACTTTGAGAAACGTAAGACCAACAGACACAACAAACTTCTACACAAAGATGACACTAAATCCCATGACAATTATCTCTCTCAATATCAATGGACTAAATGCGCCTGTTAAGAGACACAGAGTGGCAAAATGAATCAAAAAACAGAACCCAATGTTTTGATGCCTGTAAAAAACATATAAAAATAATCAGAACAAGCACAGACTCAAAATCAAAGGATGGAAGAAAATCATCCAAGCAAACAACATCCTTAAAAAAGCTGAAATAATCATATTAATATCAGATGAAACACATTTTAGACTCAAAAAATTATAAGGGGAGGGGCCGTTGAGATAGCATGGAGGTAAGGCATTTGCCTTTCATGCAGAAGGATAGTGGTTTGAATCCTGGCACCCCATATGGTTCCCCGTGCCTTCCAGGGGCGATTTCTGAGTGTAGAGCCAGGAGGAATCACTGAGTGCTACCGGGTGTGACCCCAAAACCAAAAAAAAGTGATAAGGGACTAACATGGTCATTTCATACTAATTAAATGATATGTACAACAAGAAGAAATCACACTTCTAAACAATATGCACCCAATGATGGACCGACAAAATATTTAATACAACTGTTGATAAACCTGAAAGAAGACCTCAATAACTACACAATAATAGTGGGAGAATAACACTGACCTGACACCCCTTGATAGGTCAACAAGGTTGAAAACGAACAAGAATACATTAGTTCTCAAAAGAGAAATGAAAGAAAGTGGACTAGTAGATATATATCCCCAGAAAATTGGATACACTTTATTCTCCAATGCGCTTGGGTCATTTTCCAGGATAGACCATATGCTGGCCCATAAAACATATCTCCATAAAATCAAGAGGATAGAAATGATATTGCCAACCTTCACCAAGCACAAGGCACTGGAATTTAAAATGAACTACAAAGAAACCCAGAAGAAAATATTTTACACATGGAAACCAAACAGCTAACTACTGAACAACCAATGGGTCAGAGATGAAATAAAAAAAAGGAAATCAAAACATTCCTTGAAACAAATGACAATGAAGATACAAATTGTCAGAATTTATGGTAAACCAAAAAAGCAGTAATAAGAGGAAAATTTATAGCCTTACAAGCACACATCAAAAAGGAATAAGGGGTCTATACAAAAAGCTTAATGACACATATTTTAAAATTAGAAAATGATCAACAAAAGGAACCAAAAATAAGTTAAACATAAGGAAATAACAAAGCTTAGAGCAGAAATCAGTGAAGTGGAAATCCAAAAACAATTCGAAAGATCAACAAAAGCAAAAGTTGGTTCTTTGAAAAAATAAACAAGATTGATAAACCACTAGCAAAATTCACAAAGAAATAGAGAGATAAAAATCTAATAAACCAGATTAGGAATAAAAAGGGGAGATCACCACAGACACTGCAAAGATTCAAAGGGTAATTAGAGACTATTTTGAGAAACTCTGTGCCACAAAACATAAAAACCTGGAAGAAATTGATAAATTCCTTGGACTCATAATCTTCCATAGTTAAACCAGGATGATCTAGCATATTTAAACAGACCCATCAGTACTGAGGAAATTAAAATGATCATCAAGAGTCTTCCCAAAAACAAAAGCCCAGGCCCAGATGAATTCACTAATGAATTCTTTCAAAACTTTCTAGAGGAAATTTTATCAATCATCTTCAGGCTCTTTCATGAAATTGAAGAATCAGGAACACTCCCAAATAGTTTATATGAAGCTAACATCACCTTGATAACAAAACCAGACAGAGATGCTGCAAAAAGGAAAACTATATACCAATATCCCCAATGAACACACATGCAAAGATTCTCAACAAAATTCTGGCAAATAAGATCCAATGCCTCATCAAGAAGGTCATTCACCATGACCAAGTAGGATTTATTTCAGGAATGCAAGAATGGTTTAACATTCGTAAATCAATCAACATAATACACCACATCAACAACAAAACCCTATATGATCAATAGATGCAGAGAAAGCATTTGATAAGGTCCAATACCCATTCTTGATAAAAACTTTCATCAAAATGAGAATGGAAGAATTTTTCTCAATATAATCAAGGCTATCTACCACAAGCCAATGACAAATATTATCCTCAATGGAGATAAACTGAAAGCCTTTCCTCTAAAATCTGGTACAAGACAAGGCTGCCCTCTCTCACCACTACTTTTCAACATAGTGCAGGAAGTTCTTGCCACAAAGATTAGGCAAGAAAAAGGTATCAAGGGCATCCAGATAGGAAAGGAAGAAGTCAAGCTCTCAGTGTTTGCAGATGACATGATACTATATTTAGAAAACCCTAAAGACTCTACCAAAAGCTTCTAGAAACAATAAATTCAGTAGCATAGTGTCAGGCTACAAAATTAACATGCAAAATTCAATGGACTTCATATACACAAATAATGATAGAGAAGAAATGGGCATAAAAACATTTACATTAGTGCCTCACAAACTCAAAAAACTTGGAGACAACTTAACTAAAGATGTGAAAGACTTATGCAAAGAAAACTACAAAACCCTATTTCAAGAAATAAAAGTAGACACATGGAAATGGAGACACATATTCTGCTCATGGATTGGCTGGATTAACATAATTAAAATCGCAATACTCCCCAAGGCATTGTATAGATTTAATGCAATCCCTCTAAATATATCCATGACATTTTTCAAAGAAGTAAATCAAATACTCCTGAAATTCATCTAAAACAATAATCACCTGAAAATAGCTAGAGCACTCCTTGGGAAAAGGAATATGGGAGGCATCATTTTCCCCAACTTTAAACTGTATTACAAAGCTACAGTAATTAAAGCAGCATGGTAATCAAATAAAGACCAACCCTTAGATCAGTGGAATAGACTACTAGAGTATTCAGAGAATGCTATACATCAATGATATACAATGATATGCAATTAACTAATGATATACAATGATAGAACGATATACAATCAGCTAATTATTGATAAAGGGGCAATAAATGCAAAATGGAGCAAAGAAATCCTCTTCAACAAATGGTTTTGAGACAACTGGTTAGCCACTTGCAAAAAACAAACTCAGACCTCCATATAACACCATGCACAAAGGTCAAATGCAAATGAATTAAAGACCTTGATATCAGACCTGAAACCATAAGGTATACAGAACAACACGTAAATAAAACACTCCATGACATTGAAACTAAAAGTATCTTCAAGGAAGAAACAGCACTTTCCAAACAATTCAAAGCAGAGATACACAAATGGGAGTATATTAAGCTGAAAAGCTTCTGCACCTCAAAGGAAATGCTGCCTAGGATACAAAAGCCACCCACAAAATGAAAGAAGCTATTCACCCAATATTCATCAGATAAGGGGCTAATATCTGAAATATACAAGATACTGACAGAACTGAACAAGAATAAAACATCTAACCCCATCAAAAATGGTGAGAAGAAATTAACGGACATTTTGTCAAATAATATAAATGGCCAAAAGGCACATGAAAAAATGCTCCACATAACTACTCATCAGAAAGATGCAAATCAAAACAACAGTTAGGTACCATCTCACACCACAGATACTGGCACACATCACAAAGAATGAGAACAAGCAGTGCTAATGGGGATGTGGGGAGAAAGGAATTCTCATTCACTGCTGGTGGGAATGCCGTCTAATCCAGCCCTTATGGAA